>NW_027362771.1:83086686-83178379 GCF_046119375.1 Phyllobates terribilis | reverse complement strand
TGTTCAAATATGTTTGCGTCTGAAACATTTGAATATAAGAAGAAGGGAGCTCCATATCCTGGACGGCTCCATGGGCTGCAGCAAAACTTTGGTGGGCTGCATGCAGTACATGAGCCATATGTTGTGCAGGTCTGTTCTAAAACAACACTACATTGTATAACACCTGCACCAGATTGTGCAGTTACCTCAGCCGGGAGCCTACCGGCAGTCACAGTCGGACTCCCTATAGAGAAGGTAGAGATGATTTATTACCATCTCTGCCTTTTCAATTACTGTGATAGATGTTAGAAATGCATTGGGGAAATATTGGCTCATTTTGAAGCAAGACCTAGTCCTTTCCAAATGTACTACACCAGTCCCTTCCACCACCTATAGAAGGGCGATGAACCTGAGGGACTTGCTAGTACATAGTTATCATAAAGATCCGGGACCAGAGAAAGCCTTCAGCTCAAAAGGCCCCAGATGGGGCTTCTATCCATGCAAGAACTGTGCGGCCTGTGTAAATCTGGTGCGGTGTACATCCTTCCCATCAAGTGATGGTCATAAGGAGTTTCAAATCACACAGCATACATCTTGCAATACAGAAGGCGTAATCAACCACGCCTTGTGTCCATGTGGCCTCATCTATGTGGGTCTTACTTTTCGCCAACTGAGAGTGCGTGTGAGGGAGCACGTGCAAGATATTAAGAATGCATCAGAATCTCTTGCCGATACTGTATTGAAGCCTATCCCAAGGCATTTCAAGTTAAAGCATGGGTGTGATGCTAGCCTCCTCCAAATTCGGGGTATTGACCGGATATTAATTGACTAGAGGTGGGGGGGGGTTGGAGAAAGACCGTTACCCAGTTGGAAACTTGGTGGATTATGAAAATTGATTGCATATGCCCCAAAGGCCTCAACGAGGGCTTCAGTTTTGTCCCTTTCTTGTAATGTGCTATTGTGTTTAGGTTTTACTTATGTTTTATGCTGTTTATAACTTCTCACTTTTTTATTTACATGCAGGGTATCCAGTATTTTTGTACACTCTACTGTGAGACAGATGCTGGACCACCACTCACTTGGAGGATCTTCTTCTTCCTTCCCTCCCTCCCTTTTTCTGCCCCCCTCGGGGACCGGGTGCCTGATCGTCCTTGCGGGCCAGCGCTCCACGCGTCTCCCTTTTTATGGATATGTACTCACCTTTCAGCAGCATCCCGCCCTGCTGCTCTCTCTTTTTTGGACCTGTATATTACAATTGGTATTTTTTTGTGCGGTGTGCCACTAATTGATTCCATCCGCTATAAGCATTTTTTATAAAATATTTTACTCACTATTGTTATTCATCGGCTTTTACTCTTTGTTTATTGTTGCTTTAAATCTGTGATTTTGGATGCACAAAAAAGGGCACTTTAAGATGCACTTTCTGTGTCACACTGACATGTCAGTATTCCTATCACTTGTATATTTTTTATTTTATTTTTTCGATTCCTCTTGCCCATTGTGGCTTTTAATTTTCTGATTTTTTTATTTTTTTAATGCACGGGCACTTTATTGTACATTTTCCATTATACTGATGTCAGTAGCTATGTTACTATATAACACATGTCTATGCTCACTCGTATGTGAAGGGCACACATACATTTGTATTGTGACATTAACTATCTCTTCATACTATTGTTATTTATTCTATTTATTTTACCTGTGATTGGTCTCACTTGTAGTGATGGGCGAGCGTGGTTTGTTAACCCTTTCGGCGAGCATGCTTGGGTGCTCGCCCAGTATCTTCAGCATGCTGAGGTGTTATGTTTGAGTTATTGTGTGTGCATGATTTGCGACTGACAGCTTTAATACATGTGAGGAAAGCCTAACAAACAGGCATTCCTCACATGTGTTAAAGCTGTCAAACAGTCGCAAATCATGCACACACAGTGACTCAAACATGATATTCAAGCACACTGAAGATGCTCGGAAAACACCCGAGCATGCTCATAAATCTCGAGTAACGAACGTGCTCGCTCATCACTACTCACTAGTGTAACACTTTCACGTAACATATGTGGTTTTTCACGTTGCTGTGACTCTGGTTGCCATTGGATGCATCCGACATCTGCACCACATGGGCTTGGTCACGAAATAATAATAAAAAATATTCACACAATTCGTGCACTCTCTGTTTATTATTGTTTCCATATTTTCATTCACTTGTCACATCTTCATTTTTTCTTCCTTTTCCCTTTCCCTTCCCTCCCCTCTTTTTTGCCACCATTAGTTTTGCACATTTATGCACAATTTATAACTTTGTTCTGTTGATACTCATGGTATTCCCATATTCTCTGTACCATATTGAGTACATATTATATTATATTGTCTCATGATTCTCTCTATATATACTCCTTTATATTTAATAATGATACTTTGGGTATTACTTGGTGGACATTATACTTTATACACATATGTTGTATATAATTCTCACAATATGATGTCTATATTTTCCTGATTGTGTGTTTTCATATATTATTTTCCCTCTTTTATCTACATCTTTGTATCTTTGTGTATTGCGCTGCTCTCCCCCCCGGCCTCCGGCAGAAGAGGACGCAGCAGCGCTGGAGCACAGAGAACAAACGTGAGTATAACTCTTTATTTTTTTTTGTATGTGTGTACAGTGTGAAAGGGATGAGGGGGCCACACATATCAGGATTGTGGGGTGAGGGGGCCATGCATATACCAGGAATGTGGGGTGAGGGGTATCACGCATACCAGGATTGAGGATGAGGGGAGCCACGCATACCGGGATTGGGGATGAGGGGTGTCACGCATACCGGGATTGGGGATGAGGGGTGCCACGCATACCGGGATTGGGGATGAGGGGTGCCACGCATACCGGGATTGGGGATGAGAGGTGCCACGCATACCGGGATTGGGGTTGAGGGTTGCCACGCATACCGGGATTGGGAATGAGGGGTGCCACGCATGCCGGGATTGGGGATGAGGGGTGCCACGCATACCGGGATTCGGATGAGGGGCCATGCATACCAGGATAGGGATGAGGAGTGCAATGCATGCCAGGATAGGATGGTGCGGACAGGATGGGGGCAGCACAAATACCAGGAGGGGGGCAGCACATACCACACATACCAGCATGGGAGACCATATACCAATAAAAATGCTCGCCACCCGGGCATAGAACGGCTTCAATAGCTAGTATATATATATACATAGAAAGTCATGATTAACTTACACCAGGTATGGGCCGGTAATGTTCTCCGCAATTTCTTTCTCTCCCTCTAAGTATGTCTGCATCTCTTGGCATCCTGATGATTGTGCACATTCTGCCAGCCGGCAAGAAGCACCTGGTTGCCATGAATACGTGTCCCTATGACGCGGCACTTCGGGCCCTCCTTACTGACGTGTCAGCGGGAGGGGGACACCTGCTGCGTTGGACACTGACTCCCTTGCTTCCGGCGCTGGCTTCCGCCACTGGAAGCGCCGCTGTACCCCCGCTACACGTGCCAAAATACTTTGGATATATATACCCCCTGCCTGTCACCCATACACAATCGCCCCCTGGAGAAGCAGGACTTGAAACGCGCGTCAGGGCCGCTTTCATGCCATCCACAGGTTGTAACTAGGCTGTACTCTCATTTTATGTGGGACCATAACTTTTTATATGTGTCACTGTGTATTACTCTCACTAGAAGATATACTTATGTTGTGACATCTGTGTCATAGGCATGATTCTTCTCCTTATTTGGATATTAGCAACTTGTACTGTATAACTAGTTCCTGCTGTGCACTCGTACTTTATATGCTTTACTTGTGATCTGGACTCTGATACATTCTTTTCCAGTTGCTCTATGTCTTATCCCTAATTTAGTGTATCATTAACCTTTGTGCATGGGATGCAGTAAGTATGTTAATGAATCAATTGAACGTATTTATTGATTTTTCTCTGCCTCCCTTGGGACGAATCATGCCTTAATAACACTTGTTGATTATTCCTTCTTTATAGACACTTAACTGTATGTATATATATATATATATATATATATATATATATATAAAGTTCTAAATATATATTTTTACCTAATGAAATGGTATTCCTACTTATGGAGAGAATTGGATTGTAATGTATTCCCAATTAAACACCTGAGATTGGGAAGGAGGTGGAGACCTGTTGAAGGTTCCTCCTCTGACCTATTAATCTCACTCCATGGATGAACCTAGGAATAGGGAATTCCATGGAAGGGTGTTTGGGTTATGTAATAAATATTATCCCTCAGTTCATTTATGGACACAGGAATCACTATTTGAATACTGTCATTGCAATGCAAATATATTGGGAAACTGCTAACAGAATGTTGTCCCTAATAATGAGAAATAGTGCGCTTTTATTATAAATAGGGGATAAGAGAAATCATTAAAGCACATACGTTGTTTACATTTGAAGAAAAGCTTTTGGTGGGGCTTGCCAATTTAAAAGATGGCGATCGTAGCATTAGAAGTGTAATGCGCATGCCCGGGGTGGACCAGGTTTGCCCCGATCATGTGACGAGATAATGGGGATTTCCTGGGAGACATGCGCAGATGGGATTTTGAGACGCCGAGGACAGCGTGGAGGAAGTAGGAAACGTGGTCATGCATGATTGCTGCAGTGTGAGTCGCAACCTCAAATATATTATGATTTATAATGTACACCTGGCACTGATAAATACTAATCAAAGCACTTATCACTTTATGAGAGTTATGGATACTGTAATTGATGATAATAATATATCTGTCTAAAATTTTATCACTATGTATGTAACTGAATAATATTTTGTGATATGCACTACTGCACTTTTCTTATGTAATCATGGTTTTGTATAAATTAATTATAATTATGGAATCACTGTTTGTAACTATATATATTGCACTATATGCACTTGAACTCTGCTTGAGAAAGGTTCTGTGAACCGAAACGTTGCCTTTGGGCTCATTAAAGTCCATTTTTCTATAATATTTTTGGAGTGCTGCCTCTTGATATTCTTTCTTTCTATATATATATATATATATATATATATATATATATATATATATTGTATATATATATATATATATATATATATATATATATATATATATATATATATATATATATATATACATATATGTATACACAGGGTGGGCCATTTATATGGATTCACCTAAATTAAATGGGAATGGTTGGTGATATCAACTTTCTGTTTGTGGCACATTAGTATATGGGAGGGGGAAAACGTTTCCAGATGGATGGTGACCATGGTGGCCATTTTGAAGTCGGCCATTTTGGATCTAACTTTATTTTTTTCAATGGGAAGAGGGTCATGTGACACATCAAACTTATTGACAATTTCATAAGAAAAACAATGGTGTGCTTGGTTTTAACGTAACTTTACTCTTTCATGAGTTTTTTACAAGTTTATGACCACTTATAAAATGTGTTCAAAGTGCTGCCCATTGTGTTGGATTGTCAATGCAACCCTCTTCTCCCACTCTTGACACACTGATAGCAACAACGCAGAAGAAATGCTAGCACAGGCTTCCAGTATCCGTTGTTTCAGATGTTGCACATCTCATATCTTCACAGCATAGACAATTGCCTTCAGATGACCCCAAGGATAAAAGTCTAAGGGGGTCAGATCGGGAGACCTTGGTGGCCATTCAACTAGCCCACGACGACCAATCCACTTTCCAGTAAACAGTTCATGTAGGAATGCTCGGACCTGACACCCATAATGTGATCGTGCACCATCTTGTTGGAAAAACTCAGGGAACGTGCCATCTTCAGTGCATAAAGAGGGCAACACATCAACATGTAGCAGTTTCAGATATCCAGTGGCATTGAGGTTTCCATTGATGAAGAATGGCCCCACTATCTTTGTACTCCATATACCACATCATACCATAAAGATACGAGATGTGCAGCAACTGAAACAATGGATACTGGAAGCCTGTGCTAGCATTTCTTCTGCGGCATTGCTGTCAGTGTGTCAAGAGTGGGAGAAAAGGGTTGCATTGACAATCCAACACAATGGGCTGCACTTTGAACACATTTTATAAGTGATCATAAACTTGTAAAAAACTCATGAAAGAATAAAGTTATGTTAAAACCAAGCACACTATTGTTTTTCTTATGAAGTTCTCAATAAGTTTGATGTTTCACATTACCCTCTTCCCATTGAAAAAAATAAAGTTGGACCCAAAATGGCCGACTTCAAAATGGCCGCTATGGTCACCACCCATCTGGAAAAGTTTTCCCCCTCCCATATACTAATGGGCCACAAACAGGAAGTTGATATCACTTAGGTGTATCCATATAAATGGCCCACCCAGTATATATATATGTATATATATATATATATATACATATATATACAGTAGATATATTGTCTCTTGCCCTACATTGGTTTATTCCTGTGGTTCTGAGGCACTTTGTTGTCACCTCTTTCCCTTGGATTTTTTTTCTCTTTTGATTATGTCTGATTTTACTTACATTTTTGTAATAAAAATGTAACTTTTATTGGATTTGCTCCTGTTTCCATTTTTCTCTTTTTGGGTTATATAGTTATGGAAGAGCATTTAGAGGGACCGACTCTTTTCTTTTTGGATACTCCCTATAGAGAAGGTAGAGAGGATTTATTACCGTTTCTGCCTTTTCAATTACTGTGTACACAGCTCTGAACAAGTGCTGTGTATTCAGTATGGTAAGCGCAGATAGCGCTTCCTGCTCCAGACCCAGAGATCATGTGATGGCCGGGTGTAGGGAAAGAGCAAGAGCTTCTGGGTCCTAGGAGACCCAGTCAACCCTGCTATATAGGCAGTAGGTTGAATGTCCCCTGTAACTAGGATCAATATACCAGCAGATGTGTTTGGGACACAGGTTTATTAACAATTACTATTATATAAGTATGGCAGGTTCTCCTCCTGCCCTTGTTAGTTCAGCTTTCCTCACATACTGCACAGCTCTCCAGTCCATACAATGGTCACTGATGGAGGAGCATGTAACCAGACCACTCCATCAGCCTTGTCCTATTGAAAACCTCACATGAGAAAGATGCTTTTATAGTGAAGTAGACTGACGGACAGGTCTGGTCACTGCTCCTCCACCAGCAGCCATATTATAGACTAGAGAGCTGGGCAGTCTGTAAGGAAAGCTGCAGTAACAAGAGCAGGAGGAGAATCTGACATACCTACAGTATATCATAGCAAACGCCACAAAATCATGTCCCCAACACATCTGTTAAAGTAAAGATAAAATGGTCAACCTCATTAACTAATTCTGCAGCCAGCAACAGACAGCGCAACACAAAGACTATAGGAGGCAAACGACTCAATTTTATTTTAATGAAACCATATTGCAATTTTTTTTATCCATTCAAGCAAGAAAAAAGCAAATGTTTCAAAAGTTAAGACAACACCTGTATAAAATCATTGAAATAAAGAGAAAAAAAAACAGGAAAAAATAAATAAAAAAACACTGACTATCCAAATTGCATTTACAAGCCCCATCCCTAACAAAAAAAACATGTAACTAATATATAAATATAACACAGACACAGAAATCCTTTATTTACTACAGATATTACCAGAAAAAAAATAAAATAATATTAAAATATTGTAAAATTTAGACTGAATGTTTCACAAAAAATATTTAAATATCCAAACATTACAATTTTTTACAGTTTTTTAAACCATATGTATGAAAATAAGAAAAAAATGTGCCTTGGCAAGAATGGGGAAAAATGGCCTGATCATGTAGGGGTTTAACAAAGTACTGAATATATACATATATATAAATGGACTGGGGAACAGTTCTATAACCCTCCAGCTTCAGATCTTGCTCATGTATCACATCCTCCACCTGTCAGATTTAAAAGATGTGTAACTTGTGTAAAGTGACAACATTGCCCTGATCAGTAAGTGTGGGCATGAGAAGCTACATGTCATGGTGCTCCCTGTGGTAAATTGATGCATAGTATTACCTGTGCCCTTGGTGGTCTTCTGCCCTTCTTCTTCTTTCTTGATTGAAGAGCTTTCATGTGATGAGCCAAAGATTTGTCTTCTCCTCTTGGCTCCACTTCTTCCAACTAGGACCTCCTGATGACATTCCTGTTCTTCTTTCTGGCCTTGGTGATCAATCTTCTGAGAGACGATCTCCAACTCTGAGCCATTTCTCTTCTCTCCTCTCCTATGGCTCTTCTTGATGGACGGCTTCTCATCATCCGATGAGTCCAAAACATTTCTTCTCCTTTTCTTCCCTCTCATCCTAAAGTCCTCCTCTTTAATCTCCATAATGTCGCTTTGCTGAAGGCAGCTCCTCCTCATCCGCATGCAAGCCAACTGCAACTCTCCAACTGCCAACCGGCAACATTCCAATGTGCTCACTGGTCATGTGATAGGAATTGACCATAAGCAGTCATATATATGAGTTATCAGATATTGGTGTTTTTCTATTTTATTCTTATCATATCACATAGTATTAGGCCAAGCTCACAGATAGAGGTTTATTTTAGCTTTTCTGCTGCCTTTTTTCCTATAGAAAGACTCAAATATCCAGATCTTTTTCACATTTTCAGGTTAAGACTTGAATATACTTTGCAGCAATCTCGATAGTAATATTTACACGTAATGACAACTATAGGTTTCTAAAGAATAATTTCTAGTTACTATAATGGTTTCTTAGAAAACCCACATGTATGAGTTTGCTGTTTTGCAGAACGCTCTTTGCCACCATTTTCCTTCTGACGCTGTTTTGCAGCATTTAGGGGATGTGCACACGGTTATTATTTGTAGAGGAAAACAAATACTAGAGTGTTGGCGGGTAAAATGCTGCCTAAAATATGTGCGAAAACGCTTAAAGAATTGACATGCAGAAGATATGAAACTTCTTCAAATCTGCAAGGAAAAAATAAGCAGAATGTACATGAGATTCCATAAATCTCATTGACTTTGCTAGTGACGCGCCCCTGGGCCTGTGTCGCGCTGCGTTGCGCACGCGGGAGCTTACCCGGAGCCGGATCTCTTGAGGGCTGTAGTCCCGTGGCGGTGACCCGGTCCGTGCCCAGGGAGTCAAACTGAGCGGCGATGTAACAGCGGTAGATGCAGGACGACTACGCCACCCGTTGAATGCAGCTATGGAGCTGCCGCTGCAGGACAGTCCGCTGAGGCCGGTGGATGGATGGTGCAGCGTAGATGGTATAACCCCCAACGGGAGGGGTATGGCCTCAGGGCAGCAGATGTGGATGATGGGGGTAGCAGGAACCACTCAGAGACGGTGCGGTGTAATTCAGGGTCTTTACTGGTAACAACGATAGACCCTCCCGGAGTACTTGCTAGTGAACGGGGCCTGGTCAGTCCTTGAGCAGATGGGATCCCCCCTGGCCAGGCGGAGTTGTAGGCCTCCCAAACTGACTGTACTCTTCTGGCTACCTTGCTAGAAGCGGATATAAGTAGCCCACGTCCCTGAGTGTACCGTGTGGTGCTCACCCGTATGGCCGGTGACTCGGGGCCTTCTAATGGCTTCCGCTCCACGATGGCGGTGCTGGTCCCACGCGTGTGACCGTGCCTTCGGGTTTCTGGGCCTGAGGACCTGAAATCCCCTGCCGGTCGGCTTCTGCTGCTGGGTAAGAGTTTGTCCCCACAGCCTCGGACGCCGGGTCCGGTAAGAAAGCTTCTCAGTCAGGGCGAGCTCTGCAGCTGCCAGCCCCTGACTCGTAGTAGTATTGCTTCTGCTGTTTCTTGTCTCTACTCTCCTTGACTGCTAACCCTGCTTCAGCCCCGGGTTTATATAGGGGAAGTTCTTCCCCTCCCAAGACTGGGCAGGAGGTGTGGCATGCACAGGATCCCTGACCAAAGGACCTCCCACCTGCTCTCAGACATAATATCTCTATCACTGTGGCAACCAGACCCCTGGGGTGTCACATTCCCCCCTAGTGAAATTTAGTACTCCGGGACTAAACATATTTTAGAAAAACATAACAAGATATAACAATAATAATACAATAAAGAAACACATAAAGGTGGTCACGGCATGTCCGTAACCGGGTGCAGTCTTTGAAGAAAGCAAGGTGTCCATTTCACCAAAACAGGGAGACGTAACCAGGTAGGGGTCTGTCCTACCCCGAGTCCTTAACAGTCTCTAGTCCATCCTGGGTTACGCTCCAACTATGTACAAGGATTCCCGGTAAATCCACCAAGGATTCCTAAAAATAACTGGAAACACAAAATTATACACAAGCAACAATACACAGATAAACATAAATAAAACAATTTATACACTTCAAATCCTCCAGCGTGCGGGTAACTGGCCTCTAGTGGCCCTAGTGGACCTACGGAGCTGACTGTCTGGCCCTGAACTACAGGGTGTAGGAGCTGTCAAGGGTAAACTGGGCAGCTGTCTACCGGCTCTTTGTCTCACTAGGGGTACGGCAGGCTCACTATAAACAGAGGGTTGATCCTCCTGTTCTGCTTGTGTGGAGTCTTCTGCCTCCTGGACCGGCTGTTCTTCCAGCTCTACCTGTTGCTCCGTAGGTGCTTGGGATGCTGGTTGGAGGAAGGTGAGTACGGGTACCACAACTGCACCATTGACTTGAGTCCAAGACCGAGGGAAGTCCCCGAGCACAGTACTAACCATATCTTCCCTTTCCTCTACGGGTCGATGGTCTTCTTGTTCCTCTTCAGGGTTCCTCAGTTGTTCGGGACACTTCTTCAGGTGGTCCCGGGATACAATGGCTGTGGTTTCCCCTCCGTCTTTACTGATGGTACAAACCTTCGGGTTCTCGTGGCTTGAGGGCAGTATGGTGTACGGGTCCTTCTCCCACTGGTCGTCCAACTTGTGGAGCCGTCTCTTCCTCTTCAAGACCGGCTCTCCGGGTACCAGGGGAACAGCGGGAGCATACTGGTTGTAAGTTTTCTCTTGTCTTTCCCTAGCCTGACAGAGACTTCGCTCCACGCTCTCCTGTACTCTCCGGTACTGCTGCTGCCTCTCTGTGTCCCAGTCTGTTTCTGGTGAAGTGTCCTCGGGTGTCAGGACTCCCATTTCCAGGTCAACAGGTAACTTACCAGGTCTTGCCCTCATTAGGTAAGCCGGGGTACAGTTGGTGGAACCTACCGGGATGTGGTTGTATAGGTCCACCAGATCGGGCAACTTCTCAGGCCACAGACTGCGTTCTTCCAGGGGCAACGTTTTTAGAAGATCCATTACCACCTGGTTCATTTTCTCACAAAGTCCATTAGTTTGCGGATGGTAGGGTGTCGTCCTTATCTTCCGGCAGCCATACAGATTGCAGAATTCCTGGAAGACCTCCGCTTCAAAGGCAGGTCCCTGGTCCGTCA
The DNA here is from genome assembly GCF_046119375.1 of Phyllobates terribilis. Lineage (NCBI taxonomy): Eukaryota > Metazoa > Chordata > Amphibia > Anura > Dendrobatidae > Phyllobates > Phyllobates terribilis. The sequence continues at coordinate 83,167,048 of NW_027362771.1, read as the reverse complement.
GCACTTGGTCCGGGTACCCGTGTGGACGGCAAAAGTGCTGCTGGAAGGCTCTAGCTGCTGTTTGAGCCGTTAAGTCCTTGAAGGGGACGACAACCAGAAACCGGGAGTAATGATCCACGATGGTTAACGCGTAGACGTAGCCACTTCTGCTTGGGGTCAGTTTTACATGATCCAAGGCTACCAGTTCCAACGGTTGCCGGGTGACGATGGACTGCAGGGGAGTCTTCTGGCTGGCACGGTCCTTCCTTCTCAGGTTGCACGGGCCACAGTCTCTGCACCACTTCTCGATGGTTCCCCTCATGCCTACCCAGTGGAACCGCTCGCGCAGCAGGAACTCCAGCTTCTTCCACCCGAAGTGTCCAGCTCCGTCGTGGTATGCCTCCATCACCATGGCTGCGTCTCTTCGTGGCACCACTACTTGCCAGAGTAATTCATGCGTCCGGGAGTTAACCATTCTGCGGCACAACTTCCCTTTGTAAAGGAACAGTCGACTCTTCTCTGCCCATAGTTGTTTGGCTTCCTCCGGAGCGTCTGGTTCAAGGCGAGCCTCCGGCCGAGTCAGCATCTCCTTCACCAGTCGGATGGCAGGGTCGCTGTCTTGCGTTTCCACCCAGTTGTAGTGGGGTAAGGGGTTTAACGTAGCAGCCTGCTTACTCCTTACCCGGTGGGAATACTGGATAGTCCCATGACGGTGGAACGCAGGGAGTTCAACTTCTTCCAGTCCCTCCGGATCTTCTCCTCCGTCCGGCATGTTGGGCATCCTGGACAGGGCGTCCGCGTTGGTATTGGAGCGTCCTGCCCGGTATTTGATTGTGAACTCGTAGTTGGACAGACGGGCCATCCACCTCTGCTCCAGGGCACCGAGTCTTGCCGTGTCCAGGTGTGTCAACGGGTTGTTATCCGTGTACACGGTGAACCGGGAAGAAGCGAGGTAATGCTTAAAGCGCTCGGTGACTGCCCATACTACGGCCAGGAACTCTAACTTAAATGAGCTGTAATTCTCAGGGTTCCTTTCGGTGGGTCGCAGTTTTCGGCTGGCGTAGGCGATTACTCGTTCCTTCCCCTGCTGGATCTGGGACAGTACGGCTCCTAGCCCGATGTTACTGGCGTCGGTGTAGAGGATAAAGGGCTGACTATAATCCGGGTACGCCAGGATTTCGTCCCCCGTGAGGGCCATCTTCAGCTGGCGGAAGGACTCTTCTTCCAGCTCCTCCCATTTGAAGGGCGGCTTCTGGTTCTTGGCCTTCCGGGACTGGCCTATCAGGAGGTCCTGCATAGGTGCTGCCTTTTTGGTGAAACCGGGAATAAACCTTCGGTAGTAGCCTACCAACCCGAGGAACTGCCGCACTTCTTTTACGCTGGAGGGGCTTGGCCATTCCTTAATTGCGGTGATCTTATCAGGGTCGGGAGCCACTCCGTCAGCGCTCACCACGTGTCCCAGGTACTGCACCTTTGGTTTCAGGAGGTGACACTTGGAGGGTTTCACCTTTAGGCCGTAACTTGCCAGAGCTTCGAACACTTCCGCCAGGTGTTTCAGGTGGTCCTCATACGTCTTGGAATATACGATGACATCGTCCAGGTACAACAGGACCGTCTCGAAGTTTCTGTGGCCCAGACAACACTCCATTAGTCGTTGGAAGGTTCCCGGTGCGTTGCAGAGTCCGAACGGCATGCAGGTGAACTCGCTAAGTCCCATCGGGGTGGTGAATGCGGTTTTCTCCCGGTCCGCCTCTGCTACAGGAACCTGCCAGTACCCGCTAGTGAGATCCAAGGTAGAGAAGAAGTTAGCAGATCTTAAAGCAGCCAACGACTCCTCTATCCTTGGTAAGGGGTACGCATCCTTGTGTGTGATACGATTGATTTTCCGGTAATCTACACACATCCTCATGGTGTTGTCTTTCTTTCGGACTAAGACTAGTGGAGCTGCCCAGGGGCTACAGCTATCCCTGATCACCCCAGCCTCCTTCATGTCTCTAAGCATCCCCTTGGCGTGTTGGTAGTGGGCAGGGGTTACGGGTCGATACCTCTCTTTTATAGGAGGATGGTCTCCCGTGGGGATGTGGCGTTCTACCCCCTTGACTCGCCCGAAGTCTAACGGGTGTTTACTGAACACTCTCTCGTACTCCTGAACCACCCGATAGACTCCTTGTTTCTGGTGTGCGGGAGTGGAGTCAGTACCCAGATGTAGTTGCTGACACCAGTCCTCCATGTTTTTCTTAGAGCCGTTACCTTCCTCCGGGTGAGATGGAGGCAAGGGTTCCACAGATTGTATAGAATTTTGGTTAATGGTATATAATTTGGCTAGCGTGGCATACCGGGGCAGGTACACTTCCCTCTCCCCGATATTTATTATGCGAAAGGGCACCCTCCCATGGCGTACATCAACCACCCCCCGTGCTGTCAAAATGGTGGGCCTACTGTCCGAGTAAACTGGTTCTACCATTGCCTGGTAATCTCTACCTCTCAGACCAATAGCTGCCCAGCACCAAATCATCATTTCACTTTTTGGGGGCATGGCAATAGGAAAAGGGTCACACATTCTTACGCTACCAATCTCACCGCCGGAGAGTTCCACCTGTTGCCGTCGCATCAGTGCCCGGATCTCTTTCTGGAGCACCCGCTGCTCGCCGGAGCTGGCGTTCTTGGCAACCTGCTGTAAAAGGAAAATCACCTCTGCAAGACAATTTTCAATTACATTAGTTCCTAGAGTTATTTTTGGGTGACTCTCATGTTTGTCAATATCTACAATGATCAGTCCCTGTGCTGCCAGTTCGACTCTACCGATTTTGATGGTCACCTCTTTAAATACGATCTGTGGCACGGGCTGGCCATTGCTGGCGATGATACTCAAGTCGTCGTCAGGGTAGCGGGTAATATCCGAGTCATTCCAGTACTGCTTAAAGAGCACGTACGGGATGGTGGTGACCTGTGACCCGGTGTCCAGTAGGGCACTCATGGGAATGCCATCCAGTACCACAGGCAAGACTGGACGTCCTCCCACATATCTGTCGCGCCAGTTCGATGGGCCTGGTGATCTTTTTCCTGGGGGTTGGCCCTCTACCCCAGGTTGTGCCCGTTTAAAGAACAGTACCTTGCCATATGTCCAGGTTGATTGCAGCGGCGGCAGATGGGTCGTCCGTCCTCGCTGTATCGGTCACTGGGTCTTCCTCTGGCCGGTGGGGTCCTCCTTGGTCGACGCCACGGGATGTCCTCCAGTCCGGATGCCAGCTGGATCTTCCCTGGGGTGGAAGCCTGTAAAGACTGCACAGTTCAGGTTAGCGCAGCAACGCTCTTAGCTAGCTCTTGGACCTGATGGTGTAGGTCTGGAGCCGGGTCATTGTCCAAAGCCTGCGCATCAGCTCCCACAGGCCCTGCCGACAAGGGCGCCGCCTCCTGGTGGTAAGTAATAGCAGGGCGCTTGTGGGTCACAACGCCACCCGGTGCCGGTTCTCGGAGCACCCGGATGGCTCTGTCCTTGAACTGTGCAAAGCCCAGATGGGGATCCTGTAAGGCCATTGCCCGCAACTGGGTTCGGTGGGTATTACAATACAGTCCCTCTATAAACTGTTCGGTCAACAGCCTGTCCTCGTTTCCCACTCCATCAGGGTCGGTCTGCTTAATGGCCCTCAGGGCCTCTTGTAGGTTTAGCGCATAGTCCCTTATACTCTCATGCGCTCGCTGCTTGCACCCGTAGAATCTAAGCTTAATCTCGGCTGAGGTGCGGGTATCAAAGGTGTCCTTCAGCCGGGTTAGTATCCCTGCGACAGTCTTCCTCCCAGGTGGCCAGGATTTTACTTCCCTTTTGGCTGCCCCGGTTAGTTGGGCCACCAGGATGCTCACTTTTTGCTCTTCTGTAAGGGGGTACACCTGGAAGAGGCTATCCAGCTTTTCTCTAAAGTCATGCAGGGTATGTGACTCCCCTGAGTACTGGGGTAGCCAAGCTGCTCCCGGGATATAGGGCATGGTGAAGGGCATAACTGCAGCAGCGGTAGCGCTGGCGGGGGTTGAGGCAGTGAAGCTCTCCTCCGTATCCGACATCTTCCTCCCCCCTAGTGGACCGTGGCCTACCTTGCGATGATCCTGTTCCGTAGGCCGCGGCTCCGCAGTGGATCGTCAGGGTTGAGGACCTTCCGTCGCGCTCCTGTGACATCGGCGTCTGCTGGGCTCCTTCCAGGACCTTACGCAACGTCCGGACGTGAGGCGGGGCTTCAGTTCTCGCGCGCTTTCGGAGTCCACGCCCCTCTTCTTCCCGCGCGGCGTCCTCAAGATGGCGTCCAACGGCGGGAAAACTCCACGGATGGCGGGAAGAAGGCTGAAGATGGCGCCGGATGGCGGGAATCTTCACAGATGGCGGGAAGAAGGCTGAAAATGGCGCCGGATGGCGGGAATCTTCACCACAGGTAAGTTTGAAAAGTCTCTTTTTCAGGCATGCAGTACCCGGTGGTTGCGGGCACGAAATCCTGCCGACTACGCCAAAGTTGACGCGCCCCTGGGCCTGTGTCGCGCTGCGTTGCGCACGCGGGAGCTTACCCGGAGCCGGATCTCTTGAGGGCTGTAGTCCCGTGGCGGTGACCCGGTCCGTGCCCAGGGAGTCAAACTGAGCGGCGATGTAACAGCGGTAGATGCAGGACGACTACGCCACCCGTTGAATGCAGCTATGGAGCTGCCGCTGCAGGACAGTCCGCTGAGGCCGGTGGATGGATGGTGCAGCGTAGATGGTATAACCCCCAACGGGAGGGGTATGGCCTCAGGGCAGCAGATGTGGATGATGGGGGTAGCAGGAACCACTCAGAGACGGTGCGGTGTAATTCAGGGTCTTTACTGGTAACAACGATAGACCCTCCCGGAGTACTTGCTAGTGAACGGGGCCTGGTCAGTCCTTGAGCAGATGGGATCCCCCCTGGCCAGGCGGAGTTGTAGGCCTCCCAAACTGACTGTACTCTTCTGGCTACCTTGCTAGAAGCGGATATAAGTAGCCCACGTCCCTGAGTGTACCGTGTGGTGCTCACCCGTATGGCCGGTGACTCGGGGCCTTCTAATGGCTTCCGCTCCACGATGGCGGTGCTGGTCCCACGCGTGTGACCGTGCCTTCGGGTTTCTGGGCCTGAGGACCTGAAATCCCCTGCCGGTCGGCTTCTGCTGCTGGGTAAGAGTTAGTCCCCACAGCCTCGGACGCCGGGTCCGGTAAGAAAGCTTCTCAGTCAGGGCGAGCTCTGCAGCTGCCAGCCCCTGACTCGTAGTAGTATTGCTTCTGCTGTTTCTTGTCTCTACTCTCCTTGACTGCTAACCCTGCTTCAGCCCCGGGTTTATATAGGGGAAGTTCTTCCCCTCCCAAGACTGGGCAGGAGGTGTGGCATGCACAGGATCCCTGACCAAAGGACCTCCCACCTGCTCTCAGACATAATATCTCTATCACTGTGGCAACCAGACCCCTGGGGTGTCACACTAGTACATTAAAACACTGCGTTTTTTCATGCTAAGAACGTGCGGAAATAACTTTGGAAAATACGGTAAAAATGCAACATGTGAACATGCCCTTGGCTTCTAGTCCTTCAAAAATAGTGTAAGTCTGAACTTGAGATGCCGCTGTGGATACTCATTCTGGTGTTAATACTATAGGAAATGACAAGGCAGTGAACGCGCTTTTTATTAGTGTAAATAGGGAAATACAGCCCTCCTAGACCGGACACAAGGATTTTATTTGCCAATAGTAATAATATTGGTGGGTTATATTTTTTACACTATACTACATACTTTTTTCACATATAACTATTTTCTTGTGATAAATTGTATTATCAGTATATGGACTGGAGTTATTTGTAATTTAATTCCAAATTTGGTGCATACAGATTGATTTTTCTGCTGAATCCTAGATTAGTCATTGCTAGTGTCTCGGCATATTATCATTTTTTTTGTAATTTTTTGCTAAACCCTAATGAGGATTATTTGCTTATACTTGATATTCGCTTCTCAATAGTATTCGCTTATTCACTATATTCTAGATTATACATTTTGTCTTAGATGTATATTGGAAGTTTTTCATATTTTTTTCTTGTCACATTATTATTTTTCACAGTGAATGTTTGATAAAGATCATGATGACGCTTTTGTATTATACATTTTACGACTTAAAAATAATACTTAGTACAATTTTAATGGAAACAATTTGCTTCAATAACACAGACCCTTATTAAATGACCCAGCATGCCACTTCTGGCCTGAGCTGTCAATGTAGAATTACATATTTGCTGTGTAACTAAATAGCTGTAATGCGTAGAATAATTGGGCTTACAGAAGGGATAGATGCTCTTCTAGTGAAGCTTCATGATGTCCATTGCTCCAGAGTAGACGACCTTCTCTATGAACAGTAAATGCCTGTAAGGCACAGTGTGATTATGGGGTGGGAATGCTTTAGGACATTTCTTTAGGATACAATGACATTGGTGGCAGACTGGTATCTGGTGTCACCACTAAAGGATGGCAGAAGTAATTCAGGCACATACTGGTGACAGTTTAGGATAATGTTACTGAAAAGAGGCAACAAGCTTACTGGTCACAGAGTCTCCGAGACGCCAACATGCTTCATAACTACAAATACTCTTAAGTAGGGGAACAGCTTCACCACAGATAGATGACTGGCAAAAACATTTACGCTGGGCTTCCACTTTCCAAACTTTACACCACCTGCTGGAAGGCTCCTCCGCAGAGTCTCAAGCTGTCTCGGTGTCCGTCCTCTTACAGCACAGCACTCACACGTTCAAGCAGTTATGTGACCAGGTTTCACAAAGCAAACTGTAAAAATACTATTAATCAGATCTCGGACCAGATGGGGCTGATGTACGTACTCTGAAAATTCACATCAGGATGGCTGTGCAATCCTGATGTTAAGAGGAGCATTTTATCCTTATTTTAATGTGATAAAGGAAAAGTTTCACAAAGGATTATACAGCCATCCTTATGCATATGCTGACAAGTACACCAGCCTCATCTGGGCTAACAGATTTGTATAATAATATAAGCAGTATGTATTGTAAAATCAGTGCTTGGATGTGGCATGAGGCATCGGAGGAGCTCAAGGACCCTGAAGGTGGCTGAATCCAGGTATCTAGACAGCTTCTCAGCAGCACTCACAAGCTCTATAGAAAACAACTTGTAAGCGCTGTCCTCCTTGTTTGGGAGAACAGTCAACTCTGACAGACAGAATGGTGGCTGACCTAGGCAACAAGCAAGTTCTAGAATTAAAAATACCTCCCCTCATGAGAAATGAAGAGAATTTTAAAAAGGGGTTATTTGTAAAGTTCCCTATTTTTACAAGCACTTTACAATTTTACCCAATTAAGAAATTGCGTATAGCCTTTTAATAATGTAATTTATCTGACTGATGTAAAAAACTATCCTTTTATAGACAGCACATTAAATATAAAATACAGGTGGATACAATTCTGTTACCATATACTGGGAATATAACTAGTGCCATGAACTGCCCATATGGGTAATGCCATTCAACTGTGCCATATAGTTGCCATATGTACAATATAGGAGCTATAAGAAATGTGCACTTTGAACTTCTGAATTCCAGCACCATGCGGAGCCTACACATGTATCGGTATAATGTGCCATAATGACTATTGTCATACCTGGGTTTATAATATTGATGGTGAATATATTCTTATGGGCTCTGTATGACATTACTGACATGGGCAGCATTTGCCACTAATGATGGAGCACTGCATGACACTTTATGTTGGCGTTTTGTCCTATTATCTTGGGATAATCTTATTTTTCTGTTCACTGTATATTACTAATATTCTGGATACTATACTTTTGGAATCATCTTCTAGTTGTAGCTCTGAAACTTGGGATAAAAGTGACTCTGTAAATGTCAGATTGACATTTTATAGAATTGAAGAGCATTGTGGTAAGTATGAGAATGTACCAGGCGATAGATGTGTGTAATGCAATGCACATACCGCAGCCTCATGCTGAACCCCTCACCGCAGATTCATGAGTGTGAATGGCCCAAAGGCCAGACCGAAATCCCATTGAGGATCTGTGGCAAGACTTGAAATTGCTGCTCACAGACGTCTCCATCCAATCTCACTGAGATAGAGCATTTACAAAGAAGAATGGAAGAAAATGTCACCTCTAGATGCAAAGCTGGTAGAGACATACCTGAAAAGACTTGCAGCAGTAATTGCAGCGAAAGGTGGTCCTACAAACTATTTACTCCGGTGGGATAAATACAAATGCAAGTCACAGTTATCGGATTTATATTTTCTCAATATATAGAAAACCTTGTAGAATTTACTTTACACTTCACACATACAGTGGTGTGAAAAAGTGTTTGCCCCCTTCCTGATTTCTTATTCTTTTGCATCTTTGTCACACTTAAATGTTTCAGATCACAATACAAATGGAAATATTACACAAAGATAACACAAGTAAACACAAAATGCAGTCTTTAAATGAAGATCTTTATTATTAAGGGAAAAAGAAATCCAAACATAGCATCCAAGCATATCGAGTGGATTATGTGTGTAATAAATGTTAGTACAGAGCGTAGAAATAAGAAATAGGAGGTATAATGCACTAATACAATACAATATACAGTCCTGCTCATCATTATTTGCACCCATGAAGATGAAGTACATAATGTGGAATGACTCCTGAAAAAAAATGAATCAGTTGAAACAGTTTTTGTATAGAGCACTCATGTTAAATACAAAAGAGCAAATGATAAAAAATAATTGAAAACAAAAAACAATTACGGTGGATAGAAAAACCTAAAGCTTGCTGTGTCACTGGTATTGGCACCCTTTACATTAATTTAGTATGGAAACACATTTTGACTCGCCTGTGGTAAATCACAAAATATATTCACCTGTGATTAATTATCCGAGCCCATGTGACATGAATTAGCCAATGAATGATGACTTCAGTGTTTTAAAAAGGCCACATGGTAGGCTCTATTCCTTTGTCACAATGGTGAAGACAAAAGACCTGTCTGAGGACATTATAACTGCTATTATTATCAAACACAAGACTTCCAAAGGGTATAAGGCCATCTCCAAAGACTTTGTTATCACAGTTTCAACAGTGCACAATGTTATTACGAAGTTTGCAAAGCATGGAACTGTCAAGAATGTCCCTGGGTGTGGGGGAACGAGGAAATTGACAAGAGATGACTTTGAAGGTTGGTGTGAATGGTGGAAAAACCACCACGCCAAACATCCAAAGACCTGAAGGCCAACCTGGAACAGTCTTGGGTCATGGTTTCAACAAGTACCATACGCCGCACACTAAACCAAGCAGAGCTTTATTGGTGAAGGTCAAGAAAGAAACCATTGCTGAAGAAAAGACATAAAAAAGAATGATTGATCTTTGCCAAAGAGTACCTTGACAAACCACAATCCTTCTAGGAAAATGTTCTGTGGACTGATGAAACAAAAATAGAACTTTTTGGCAGTGCAAAACAACAGTTTGTTTACAGAGAGTGCAATGAAGCTTTTAAGGAAAGAGCACCTTATCAACAGTTAAGCATGGTGGAGGATCCATAATGCTGTGGGGTTGCTTTGCTGCATCTGGTACTGGAGGCCTTGACCGTATCACAGAAATCATGAAATCAGAGAATTATCAAGAGATTTTAGAATGAAATGTCCAACCCAGTGTAAGAAAACTTGGTTTGAGTCAAAGATCATGGGTCCACCAGCAAGACAATGACCCAAAGCACACATCGAAAAGTACACACGAATGGTTGAAAAATAAAAATGGACTGTTTTAAAATGGCCAGCAATGAGTCCTGACCTCAATCCTATTGAAAATCTTAGGGGTGAGCTGAAATCTGCATTTGGGAAAAAGAACCCTGCAAACATTCAAGAGCATGAACAAACTGCAAAGGAAAAGTGGGAGAAAATTCCAGCTGAGAAGTGCAAGAAGCTTACAGATGGCTACAAGAAAAGTTTGGAGGCTGTCAGCAATGACAAAGGGTGTGCAACCAAGTATTAATTAGGGGTGCCATTATTGTGGCACATTCAGTTTTTTCTTTGAAATTGCAACATGGAAGTTGAAAAACAATATTGTATTGTTGTATTACTTTGGACCACAAATCCTGAGGATATAACTTTGGTACATTTCCATTTATTTCTGAAGATATTGTACAGCCTACGAAAAAATTAAGGCGTGACAGGAATGGTGAGCAGCACTGTAGTACAATAAATCATTAAAAATTTAAATATATATAGAATATAAAAAATAAAAAAAGCTGAAATTAAATTAATAATTAATTTTTTAAAACCTTTTTTTAAAACGCATTTTCCCTTGAAATTATATACTGTATATATAAAGGATAGAGTTTATGTGTTCAGTAATAATGGTGTCGTGTCAATGGAAGGGTGAAAAAAAATGGTAAGAGGAGGATATATAGATGGAAAACGTCCAATCACTAGCTGCCTCTATCTGTACCAGAAGCTAGGTACCACCCAACCAATTATCCATAGATCATCGCAACCCAGGGAATCATCTATTAACTTTCATAGCTGCAAATCATTATCCGGTAATCTTAAGACAAATTTACATACCAAGAAAGGGGGACATTCAACTCATTTTGGTGAAACATTATTTCTATGTCTGTTATTCCTTTCATTCATCCTGCTCTGTTCAGCCGCTGTTTAGCGTGATAGTATCAATCCTTTATCTAGTAGCCATTCTTCCTTACAGGTTTTCTCACAGGACCCGCTAATCTTTCAGCAGCTTCCAGCAATACTCACTCTTCTTTTTTCGGCGCTAGTGTTTTAAAGCCTAATTTCTTTCTAGATTCAGCTCTGGACATTTGTGATAGATTATTTCCTCCTATACTCGTATATAGATATAGCCATTTGAATTGCTGTTATGAAATGTTTTGAAATTATTGAAAGTGCTGTTTAACAAAAAAAAAATTCTATTCTTATTAATCTGTTCTCCTCTCCTTTTTAAGAGGTCTCAGAGTCCTGCCAATATATTGCTTTGAACATGGGCACTGAATTAAATCTATAACTCCTTCACTTTCACACCTTAAAATGCACCCAACAAAAAAATGCAAGTGTATTTCTGCAATTGTCCCATCTTTAACCCCTTAATAACATCTGACGTACTAATACGCGTCTGTGCCCTGGGACTTAAGAGCCAGACCCGTATTAGTACGTCATATCTTTAATGCGGCACCGCGACTTAAGTCGCGGTGACAGCATTAAAGTTACGGTGCCATCTTACCTCCTGGTAGATGGCGTCATCATCCCGGGGGCTGTCGCCGCCCCCCCGCACCAGCGATCGCTGTGATTGGCTGTTCAAATCTGAACAGCCAATCACAGCATTTCTCACTGTTTCCGGCAATGTGATTGCCGGAAACAGTGATCTGCAGCCTAGGATCGGTGCTCCTATGAGCACCGATCCTAGACTGTTGCTAGGACACCCCAGCCCTGGCCCCGGACTGCTATGATCGGTGCGATCGCCGATCACATCGATCGCACCGATAGTAGCGCGACCGCGCGGTGACGGGGCGGTCATGGGGCGGTGACCGGCTTGTGACCTGCCTGTCACCGCCCCATGACCCCCTGTAATGTGATTCAAGCCCCCAGACTGCTGTGATTGGAGCGATCGATGATGACATCGATCGCTCCAATCAGAGTACCTGAATACAGGTGACCAGGCGGTCAAAGGGAGGTGTCACCCCTCTGTGACCCCCTGTGGTGCGTGCTCTGCTCCAGCCATGTCTGATTGGTGCAATCAGTGTCACCAATCAGATGGCTGGGGCACAACATGCACCACAGGGGGTCACAGAGGGGTGACACCTCCCTGTGACCGCCTGGTCACCTGTATTCAGGTACTCTGATTGGAGCGATCGATGTCATCAATGATTGCTCCAATCAGACTACCTCCACCTGTCACCACCCCATCATCACCCTGTGACCGCCCTGCAGACCCTCACATTTGGTGAGGATTTCTACAGAGCGATCACATCTGATGTGTCTGTGCTGGGCCTTGTAGTGCCACAGAATATTCTGTGACACCACAAGACCATCTTCTCACTGTTCCAGTCGCTGCTGCTGCCGCTGCTCCTGGATCTTCTGTTCCAGCGTCCTGGATCTTCTGCTCCAGCTCCTGGATCTTCTGCTCCTGACCTGCTGTGGTTCCTGCTCCAGAGCCTGCTGCTGATCCTGCAGAGAAGACTTTGGTAAGTCTGTTCTCCCCTCATCCACCCCAATCCCCCCTCCCCCCTCTTTTTACCCCCCCCCCTTACCTTTTTTTTCTGCGTCCTGCAGCGGTCTCCAGCTCTGGTCCGAGTCTCCAGCTCCACTCCCGGTCACCAGCGCCGGGCTCCTGGTCACCAGCGCCGGGCTCCCGGTCTCCTGCTCTGGTTCCTCTGTTCCAGTCCTGCTGACCCTTTGGTAAGTCCATCTCTGATCTCCCCTCATTCACCCCAATCCCCCTCTTCCCACTCCCCTGTCTTTTTACCCCTCTTACCACTCCCCTGTCTTTTAACCCCCCTTCCCACCCCAGTGTCCCTGTTAATTCTTTTGCTTCTGATCTCCAGCTCCAGTACCGGTCTCCTGCTCCGGGCTCCTGGTCTCCTGCACCGGGCTCCTGGTCTCCTGCACCGGGCTCCTGGTCTCCTGCACCGGGCTCCTGGTCTCCTGCTCTGGGTCTTCTGTTCCAGTCCTGCTGACCCTTTGGTAAGTCCATCTCTGATCTCCCCTCATCCACCCCAATCCCCCTCTTCCCACTCCCCTGTCTTTTTACCCCTCTTCCCACTCCCCTGTCTTTTTACCCCCCTTCCCACCCCAATCCGCCTCACCCCAGTGTCCCTGTTAATTCTTTTGCTTCTGATCTCCAGCTCCAGTACCGGTCTCCTGCTCCGGGCTCCTGGTCTCCTGCTCCGGGCTCCTGGTCTACTGCTCCCGGGCTCCTGCGCCGGGCTCCCGGTCACCAGCTTCGGGCTCCCGGTCAACAGCGCCGGGCTCCTGGTCTCCTGCACCGGGCTCCTGGTCTCCTGCACCGGGCTCCTGGTCTCCTGCTCCGGGTTCCTGGTCTCCTGATCGGGCTCCCGGGCTCCTGCTCTGGGTCTTCTGTTCCAGTCCTGCTGACCCTTTGGTAAGTCCATCTCTGATTTCCCCTCATCCACCCCAATCCCCCTCTTCCCACTCTCCTGTCTTTTTACCCCTCTTCCCACTCCCCTGTCTTTTTACCCCCCTTCCCATCCCAATCCGCCTCACCCCAGTGTCCCTGTTAATTCTTTTGCTTCTGATCTCCAGCTCCAGTACCAGTCTCCTGCTCCGTGCTCCTGGTCTCCTGCTCCGGGCTCCCGTCTTCCTGCTCCGGGCTCCCGGTCTCCTGCTCCGGGCTCCCGGTCTCCTGCTCCGGGCTCCCGTCTTCCTGCTCCGGGCTCCCGGTCTCCTGCTCCAGGCTCCCGTCTTCCTGCTCCGGGCTCCCGGTCTCCTGCTCCGGGCTCCCGTCTTCCTGCTCCGGGCTCCCGGTCTCCTGCTCCGGGCTCCCGGTCTCCTGCTCCAGGCTCCCGTCTTCCTGCTCCGGGCTCCCGGTCTCCTGCTCCGGGCCCCCGGTCTCCTGCTCCGGGCTCCCGGTCTCCTGCTCTGGGCTCCCGGTCTCCTGCTCCGGGCCCCCGGTCTCCTGCTCCGGGCCCCCGGTCTCCTGCTCCGGGCTCCCGGTCTCCTGCTCCGGGCTCCCGGTCACCAGCGCCGGGCTCCTGCTACGGGCTCCCGGTCCTGAAAGAACAGAGAGGACTTTGGTAAGTAATCTGATCTCCCCTCATCCAACCCAATTCCCCTCTTCCCACTCCCCACACATTTGTGCGCACATCCAGCAGCCCTTCCCATCCCAATCCGCCTCACCCCAGTGTCCCTGTTAATTCTTTTGCTTCTGATCTCCAGCTCCAGTACCAGTCTCCTGCTCCGTGCTTCTGGTCTCCTGCTCCGGGCTCCCGTCTTCCTGCTCCGGGCTCCCGGTCTCCTGCTCCGGGCTCCCGTCTTCCTGCTCCGGGCTCCCGGTCTCCTGCTCCGGGCTCCCGTCTTCCTGCTCCGGGCTCCCGGTCTCCTGCTCCGGGCTCCCGTCTTCCTGCTCCGGGCTCCCGGTCTCCTGCTCCGGGCTCCCGATCTCCTGCTCCAGGCTCCCGTCTTCCTGCTCCGGGCTCCCGGTCTCCTGCTCCGGGCTCCCGTCTTCCTGCTCCGGGCTCCCGGTCTCCTGCTCCGGGCTCCCGGTCTCCTGCTCAAGGCTCCCGGTCTCCTGCTCCGGGCTCCCGGTCTCCTGCTCCGGGCCCCCGGTCTCCTGCTCCGGGCTCCCGGTCTCCTGCTCCGGGCTCCCGGTCTCCTGCTCCGGGCCCCCGGTCTCCTGCTTCGGGCCCCCGGTCTCCTGCTTCGGGCCCCCGGTCTCCTGCTCCGGGCTCCCGGTCTCCTGCTCCGGGCTCCCGGTCACCAGCGCCGGACTCCTGCTACGGGCTCCCGGTCCTGAAAGAACAGAGAGGACTTTGGTAAGTAATCTGATCTCCCCTCATCCAACCCAATTCCCCTCTTCCCACTCCCCACACATTTGTGCGCACATCCAGCAGCCGCCGAGTATTGATCGGTGGCATAGTTCACCAATCCACACTCGTGCTCGCTGTTTGCACCACATACAGTATTTCCTTTTTCCACACACTCTAAATAAAGTACTGACACACACACACTCTCAAAGAATTGACACACACGCACCACATACATAACAAACAATGTCCTGCTCATCCCAAACTCATTATTCAGCGGAGGAGGCTTGCACTATTCTTGCCTCCGACACTGACAGTGAGGGTGAGGATCCCACATTTCTTTGTTTTTCCGACTCCTCGTCGTCTTCCTCCTTCTCTTCTTCCTCCTCTTCCTCAGGTTCTGCTGGCCCGCCCCGCCGTCGTCGCAGGAGAGATGTTCCAGCGCCCCCCACTACTGAGCCTATATGGACTTCGCCCCCCGAAAATTATGAGCCGCTGATTCCTGATTTCGTAGCGGAATCAGGAATCAAGTTTGACACCACCGGCCTCACAGAAATAGACTTTTTAAAAGTCTTTTTCTCTGAGGATTTTATAAACCTCATGGTGGGCCAAACTAATTTATACGCTCATCAATTTTTAGAACAAAACCCCTCTTCATCATTTTCTAACTGGTCTCCTGTAGACGAAGTAGAAATGATGAAGTTTTGGGGCCTGGTCCTTCTTATGGGGATCTTGAAGAAGCCCGAGCTTCGGCAATACTGGAGTGTTGACGTTTTGTATAACACTCCAGTGTTCCGAATGGTCATGCCCCGGACACGTTTTCAGGCCATCTACAAGTTCTTGCATTACCAAGATAATGCAAGGTGTCCTGCACGCGATGACCCGAACTTTGATCGTCTTTTCAAAGTTCGGCCGGTCATCGAACACTTCAACAACAAGTTTGGTGAAGTGTACGTGCCCCAAAGGGACATTTGTGTGGATGAGTCCTTAATTTCTTTTAAGGGGCGGCTTGGATTCCGGCAGTACCTGCCCAGTAAGAGGGCAAGGTATGGGATCAAGCTGTATAAACTTTGTGAGAGTACCTCAGGATACACTCACAAGTTTAGAGTTTATGAAGGGAAGGACTCCCGGATTGAACCCCCTGAATGCCCCCCTGTTCTGGGAGTGAGTGGGAAAATTGTGTGGGACTTGGTGCACCCACTGCTTGATAAAGGTTATCACCTCTACGTGGATAACTTTTATACAAGTATCCCGCTCTTCCAGTCCCTCTCTGCGTGACGTACCGCAGCCTGCGGTACTGTCCGCAAAATTCAGAAAGGCCTCCCAAAGATGCTAATTGGGCAGCTGCTCCAAAGGGGTGAGAGCAGAGCCCAATGTAGCGACCACCTGTTGATGGTCAAGTACAAGGACAAAAGGGATGTCCTTTTCTTGACCACCATACATGGTGATGGCAGCACACTCAGCACTGTACGAGGTTCCACTACACAGGTCGTCAAACCAGACTGTGTAGTGGGGTACAACAAGTACATGGGGGGAGTTGATCTCTCTGATCAAGTCCTCCAGCCATGCAGTGCTTTGAGAAAGTCCAGAGTGTGGTACAAGAAGCTGGCCGTGCACATTGTACAGATGGCAATGCACAATGCTTTCCTTCTGTCACAATGTGCAGGCCAGACTTCTGCGTCGTACCTTCAGTTTCAGGAAACAGTTATCAAGGCCCTGATATTTGGCAGCGGTGACAGAGAGGGCCCCAGTACTTCTGGAATTGAAGGACCAAGAATTGTACCAGGCCAGCATTTCCCAGGGCAGATCCCTCACAGCGGAATAAAAGGAAAGTCACAAAAGAGGTGCCGAGTGTGTTATAAAAGTGGAATACGCAAGGACACCATTTATCAATGTGACACCTGCCCTGACAAACCTGGCCTGTGTATGAAAGACTGCTTCAAAAGGTACCATACTTCGATGGACTATTGAATTAATTTCTGAAGTATGACAACCTGACGAACACTGCACAGCTGACGTAGTGTTCGTCAGGTTGTCATACATCAGTTGTGTAGTGTTCGTCAGATTGTCCTACACAACTGATGTATAACACTACATTACAAAATTCAAAAATCAACTAACACTACCAAAAAGGGGGCACTTGTTAGGCATTTCACTGTTTAGGCACATCAAGGGCTCTGAGAACATGACATGACGCCCGCAGACCATTCCATCAAAGTCTGTGTTCAAAAGCGTCACTCCTTCCCTTCCGAGCCCTTACATGTGCCCAAACAGTAGTTTTTTTCCAACACATGGGGTATATGAGTACTCAGGAGAAATTGCACAACAACTTATGGGGTGCAATTTCTCCTAGTACCCTTGTGAAAATATTTTTTTTTGCATTTTTGTGGAAAAAATGTTTTTTTTTTATTTTCACAAGTCAACATTATGATTTTCTGAGAGGCACCTGGGGGTTCAATGGGCTCACCACACATCTATATAAGTTCCCTGGGGGGTCTAGTTTCCAAAATGGGGTCAATTGTGGGGGAGCTCCAATGTTTAGACACACAGGGGCTCTCGAAACGCAACATGGTGTCCGCTAACAAATTGGAACCATGTCGCGTTTGGAGAGATCCTGTGTGTCTAAACATTGGAGCTCCCCCACAAGTGACCCCATTTTGGAAACTAGACCCCCCAAGGCACCTATCTAGATGCATAGTGAGCACTTGGAACCCCAAGGTGCTTCACAAATTGATCCACAAAAATGAAAAAGTGGTTTTTTTTCACTTATTCAATTTTACGAATCAATTTGTGAAGCACCTGGGGGTTCCAAGTGCTCATTATGCATCTAGATAGGTACCTTGGGGGGGTCTAGTTTCCAAAATGGGGTCACTTGTGGGGGAGCTCCAATGTTTGGGCACACAGGGACTCTTCAAATGCATCATGGTATCCGCTAACAAATTGTCGGCTCAAATTGTTAGCGGATACCATGTTGCATTTGAAAAGTCCCTGTGTGCCCAAACATTGGAGCTCCCCCACAAGTGACCCCATTTTGGAAACTAGACCCCCCAAGGCACCTATCTAGATGCATAATGAGCACTTGGAACCCCCAGGTGCTTCACAAATTGATTCGTAAAATTGAATAAGTGAAAAAAAAACACTTTTTCATTTTTATGGATCAATTTGTGAAGCACCTTGGGGTTCCAAGTGCTCACTATGCATCTCAATAGGTGCCTTGGGGGGTCTAGTTTCCAAAATGGCATCACTTGTGGGGGAGCTCCAATATTTGGGCACACAGCGGCTCTCCAAATGCAACATGGTGTCCGCTAACAAATTTAACGGAAAATCGGCTCAAATTGTTAGCGACACCATGTTGTGTTTGGAGAGCCGCTGTGTGCCCAAACATTGGAGCTCCCCCACAAGTGACCCCATTTTGGAAACTATACCCCCCAAGGCACCTATCTAGATGCATAGTGAGCACTTGGAACCCCCAGGTGCTTCACAAATTGATTCGTAACAATGAAAAAGTGAAAAAAAAACACTTTTTCATTTTTATAAATCAATTTGTGAAGCACCTGAGGGTTCCAAGTGCTCACTTTGCATCTAGATAGGTGCCTTGGGTGGTCTAGTTTCCAAAATGGGGTCACTTGTGGGGGAGCTCCAATATTTGGTCACACAGCGGCTCTCCAAATGCAACATGGTGTCCGCTAACAAATTTAACGGAAAATCGGCTCAAATTGTTAGCGACACCATGTTGCGTTTGGAGAGCCGCTGTGTGCCCAAAGATTGGAGCTCCCCCACAAGTGACGCCATTTTGGAAACTAGACCCCACAAGGCACCTATCTAGATGCATAGTGAGCACTTGGAACCCCCAGGTGCTTCACAAATTGATTCGTAACAATGAAAAAGTGAAAAAAAAACACTTTTTCATTTTTATGAATCAATTTGTGAAGCACCTGAGGGTTCCAAGTGCTCACAATGCATCTCGATAGGTGCCTTGGGGGGTCTTGTTTCCAAAATGGGGTCACTTGTGGGGGAGCTCCAATGTTTGGGCACACAGCGGCTCTCCAAACGCAACATGGTGTCGCTAACAATTTGAGCCGATTTTCCGTTAAATTTGTTAGAGGACACCATGTTGCATTTAGAGATTCCCTGTGTGCCCAAACATTGGAGCTCCCCCACAAGTGACCCAATTTTGGAAACTAGACCCCCCAAGGCACCTATCTAGATGCATAGTGAGCACTTGGAACCCCCAGGTGCTTCACAAATTGATTTGAAACAATGAAAAAGTGAAAAAAAAAACACTTTTTCATTTTTATGAATCAATTTGTGAAGCACCTGAGGGTTCCAAGTGCTCACTATGCATCTAGATAGGTGCCTTGGGTGGTCTAGTTTCCAAAATGGGGTCACTTGTGGGGGAGCTCCAATATTTGGGCACACAGCGGCTCTCTAAATGCAACATGGTGTCCGCTAACAAATTTAACGCAAAATCGGCTCAAATTGTTAGCGACACCATGTTGCGTTTGGAGAGCCGCTGTGTGCCCAAATATTGGAGCTCCCCCACAAGTGACCCCATTTTGGAAACTAGACCACCCAAGGCACCTATCTAGATGCATAGTGAGCACTTGGAACCCTTAGGTGCTTCACAAATTGATTCATAAAAATGAAAAAGTGTTTTTTTTTTCACTTTTTCATTGTTACGAATCAATTTGTGAAGCACCTGGGGGTTCCAAGTGCTCACTATGCATCTAGATAGGTGCCTTGGGGGGTCTAGTTTCCAAAATGGGGTCACTTGTGGGGGAGCTCCAATGTTTGGGCACACAGGGACTCTCTAAATGCAACATGGTGTCCTCTAACAAATTTAACGGAAAATCGGCTCAAATTGTTAGCGACACCATGTTGCGTTTGGAGAGCCGCTGTGTGCCCAAACATTGGAGCTCCCCCACAAATGACCCCATTTTGGAAACTATACCCCCCAAGGCACCTATCTAGATGCATTGTGAGCACTTGGATCCCTCAGGTGCTTCACAAATTGATTCATAAAAATGAAAAAGTGTTTTTTTTTTCACTTTTTCATTGTTACGAATCAATTTGTGAAGCACCTGGGGGTTACAAGTGCTCACTATGCATCTACATAGGTGCCTTGGGGGGTCTAGTTTCCAAAATGGGGTCACTTGTGGGGGAGCTCCAATGTTTGGGCACACAGCGGCTCTCCAAACGCAACATGGTGTCGCTAACAATTTGAGCCAATTTTGCGTTAAATTTGTTAGCGGACACCATGTTGCATTTAGAGAGCCGCTGTGTGCCCAAATATTGGAGCTCCCCCACAAGTGACCCCATTTTGGAAACTAGACCACCCAAGGCACCTATCTAGATGCATAGTGAGCACTTGGAACCCTCGGTGCTTCACAAATTGATTCATAAAAATGAAAAAGTGTTTTTTTTTTCACTTTTTCATTGTTACGAATCAATTTGTGAAGCACCTGGGGGTTCCAAGTGCTCACTATGCATCTAGATAGGTGCCTTTTCGGGTCTAGTTTCCAAAATGGGGTAACTTGTGGGGGAGCTCCAATATTTGGGCACACAGGGACTCTCTAAATGCAACATGGTGTCCTCTAACAAATTTAACGGAAAATCGGCTCAAATTGTTAGCGACACCATGTTGCGTTTGGAGAGCCGCTGTGTGCCCAAACATTGGAGCTCCCCCACAAGTAACCCCATTTTGGAAACTAGACCCCCCAAGGCACCTATATAGATGCATTGTGAGCACTTGGAACCCTCAGGTGCTTCACAAATTGATTCATAATAATGAAAAAGTGTTTTTTTTTTCACTTTTTCATTGTTACAAATCAATTTGTGAAGCACCTGGGGGTTCCAAGTGCTCACTATGCATCTAGAAAGGTGCCTTGGGGGGTCTAGTTTCCAAAATGGGGTCACTTGTGGGGGAGCTCCAAAGTTTGGGCACACATGGGCTCTCCAAACACAACATGGCGTCCGCTAATTATTCAAGCAAATTTTACAATCAAAAAGTCAAATGGCGCTCTTTCCCTTCCGAGCCCTGCCGTGCGCCCAAACAGTGTTTTTTCCCCAAATATTGGGTATCTGCGTGCCCAGGGGAAATTGCACAACAAATTTTGAGGTCCATTTTTTCTTGTTACCCCTGTGAAAATAAAAAAAATTGGGTCTAAAGTAACATTTTTGTGAAAAAAGTTAAATGTTCATTATTTTCTTCCACATTCAAAAAATTCCTGTGAAGCACCTGAAGGGTTAATAAAGTTCTTGAATGTGGTTTTGAGCACCTTGAGGGGTGCAGTTTTTAGAATGGTGTCACTTTTGGGTATTTTATGTCATAAAGACCTCTCAAGTGACTTCAAATGTGATGTGGTCCCTAAAAAAATGGTTTTGTAAATTTTGTTGGAAAAATGAGAAATCGCTGGTCAACTTTTAACCCTTATAGCTCCCTAACAAAAAAAAATGTTGGTTCCAAAATTGTGCTGATGTAAAGTAGACATGTGGGAAATGTTATTTATTAACTCTTTTGTGTGACATATCGCTCTGATTTCAGGGCTTAAAAATTCAAATTTTGAAAATTGCAAAATTTTCTAAATTTTCGCCAAATTTCCGTTTTTTTCACAAATAAACGCAAGTGATATCGAAGAAATTTTTCCACAATCATGAAGTACAATATGTCACGAAAAAAGAATCTCAGAATCAGGGGGATCCGTTGAAGCGTTCCAGAGTAATTACCTCATAAAGTGACAGTGGTCAGAATTGTAAAAATTGGCCCGGTCATTAACGTGCAAACCACCCGCGGGGCTTAAGGGGTTAATGTAACGGCAGTTCACACATTCATTCCTAGTGCTGTATATTGGAATCACTGACATTTCTACAGTATGTTATATTTTATCTTGATTATCAATATTTCTTGCACGGGGGCCCCATGGTATCATATTACTGATTGTAATTTTTTTATGTGTAATAAATTATTATTAATAGGGGGATTTATATGTGCCTTTAATTATTTTTCTTCAATAAACATAAAGCTATAATTGCTACAAAATGTGCCTCTGCCATATACTAGTCTGTAGAGTTAGAATACTCGTGCAAGAAGCATTTATCAGGTTTGAATTTTATGAGAAAGTTTGCAGATATATAATGAATATGTGTAAATCAATCTGTACCACTAGGTAAAAATCCTTACATCAAGGAGACCAAGTAGACAAAAGTGAGCACTTCAAGTTAGTGTGTATTAGAGATGAGCGTTTTTCGACTCGAACTGTTCGCCAATCTCAAATTCGAGCTGTTTTGGGTGGTGTTCGAGCCGTTCGGCGAACACGAACGATTTGAGAAAAATTCGGCTGTTCGAGGTTATGTTCGATAACTGTTCGTGCACCAAAATCATAACTGGATTTTTTCTCAGTAATGATGAAAATTAATGTTAATACGCAGTTTGAGTGTACAGCGGGGTGGGGGGAGGGGCAGGGGATGGATCTCTGCAGGAATAATGAAGATCTCCATTTTTTTTTCTCTTTCCCGCATTTACAGTGGGGAGGTGCAATCTGTCAGCCTATCAGCAGCGCACACACGGAGCAAAGTGCTTTTTTTCACACAAGCAAGGGCATGTGTCATTGGCAGTGTATGTCACATGTCCTTGCCCTATAAGACCAAGCCATTTTCCCTGTCGCCACCATTTTCTCACTGCTGCAGCTGCATGTTAGACGGCACCGCTGTTGCTGTGTGCGCTATACCTTGTTAATTTCAAGCCAATTTTCACACAAATCTACAGATAGCTTGGGAGTAGGGAATAGTTGTGATTGCAGTCCTTTTAAGGACTAGGTTACAGCATTTCCTACGACTTTTATCAGGCAGGTCTGTGCTCTTAAATAGATAGGTTGTGGGAGTAAAGACTAATTGTAATTGCAGTCCTTTACAGGACTAGGTTACATCAGTTCCTATCAGTTTTTGCCCGGCAGGTCTGTGCCAGTGCTGTGCAAGTTTTTTTTCACAGCATTTGGCTGAATCTAGCAAAGCTAATCCTTTTTGGCCTATTGCAGAGTGTGTTAGTCAGTGGAGTAGCCTATCTGTGTTGCAAGATATACCACCTGTGTATAGAATACCAATTTTTTTACTGCACCTAGTGAAGTAAAATCTTTTGGGCATAGCATCATTCTATTAGTTCATCTATACTGACCTCCATAAGGTTGCAATTTGAATATAATTTTTTTCTGCATCTAGCTCTGAAAAAATATTTGGGCTTCTAGCAGTGTGTGGGACTTGTTCTATTAGTCCATCTATACTGACCTCCATCAGGTTGCAAACTGAATATAATTTTTTTCTGCATCTAGCTCTGGAAAAATATTTGGCCTTCTAGCAGTGTGTGGGACTTGTTCTATTAGTCCATCTATACTGACCTCCATCACGTTGCAAATTCAAAATAATTTTTTGTCTGCATCTAGCTCTGGAAAAATATTTGGCCTTCTAGCAGTGTGTGGGACTTGTTCTATTAGTCCATCTATACTGACCTCCATCACGTTGCAAATTCAAAATCATTTTTTGTCTGCATCTAGCTCTGGAAAAATATTTGGCCTTCTAGCAGTGTGTGGGACTTGTTCTATTAGTCCATCTATACTGACCTCCATCACGTTGCAAATTCAAAATAATTTTTTGTCTGCATCTAGCTCTGAAAAAATATTTGGCCTTCTAGCAGTGTGTGGGACTTTCTCTATTAGTCCATCTATACTGACCTCCATCAGGTTGCAAATTAAAAATAATTTTTATCTGCATCTACCTCTGAAAAAATGTTTGGGCTTCTAGCTGTGTGTGGGACTTGTTCTATTAGTCCATCTATACTGACCTCCATCAGGTTGCAAACTGAATATAATTTTTTTCTGCATCTAGCTCTGAAAAAATTTGGCTTCTAGCAGTGTGTGGGACTTTCTCTATTAGTCCATCTATACTGACCTCCATCACGTTGCAAATTCAAAATAATTTTTTTCTGCCTCTACCTCTGAAAAAATATTTGGGCTTCTAGCTGTGTGTGGGACTTGTTCTATTAGTCCATCTATAC
The DNA here is from genome assembly GCF_046119375.1 of Phyllobates terribilis. Classification (NCBI taxonomy): domain Eukaryota; kingdom Metazoa; phylum Chordata; class Amphibia; order Anura; family Dendrobatidae; genus Phyllobates; species Phyllobates terribilis. Next base: position 83,143,496 of record NW_027362771.1, on the reverse strand, counting down.
TGACCTCCATCAGGTTGCAAACTGAATATAATTTTTTTCTGCATCTAGCTCTGAAAAAATATTTGGCCTTCTAGCAGTGTGTGGGACTTTCTCTATTAGTCCATCTATACTGACCTGCATCAGGTTGCAAATTAAAAATAATTTTTATCTGCATCTAGCTCTGAAAACATATTTGGCCTTCTAGCAGTGTGTGGGACTTGTTCTATTAGTCCACCTATACTGACCTCCATCAGGTTGCAAATTCAAAATAATTTTTTGTCTGCATCTAGCTCTGAAAAAATATTTGGGCTTCTAGCAGTGTGTGGGACTTGTTCTATTAGTCCATCTATACTGACCTCCATCAGGTTGCAAACTGAATATAATTTTTTTCTGCATCTAGCTCTGGAAAAATATTTGGCCTTCTAGAAGTGTGTGGGACTTGTTCTATTAGTCCATCTATACTGACCTCCATCACGTTGCAAATTCAAAATAATTTTTTGTCTGCATCTAGCTCTGAAAAAATATTTGGCCTTCTAGCAGTGTGTGGGACTTGTTCTATTAGTCCATCTATACTGACCTCCATCGCGTTGCAAATTCAAAATATTTTTTTGTCTGCATCTAGCTCTGAAAAAATATTTGGCCTTCTAGCAGTGTGTGGGACTTTCTCTATTAGTCCATCTATACTGACCTCCATCAGGTTGCAAATTAAAAATCATTTTTATCTGCATCTACCTCTGAAAAAATGTTTGGGCTTCTAGCTGTGTGTGGGACTTGTTCTATTAGTCCATCTATACTGACCTCCATCAGGTTGCAAACTGAATATAATTTTTTTCTGCATCTAGCTCTGAAAAAATTTGGCTTCTAGCAGTGTGTGGGACTTTCTCTATTAGTCCATCTATACTGACCTCCATCACGTTGCAAATTCAAAATAATTTTTTTCTGCCTCTACCTCTGAAAAAATATTTGGGCTTCTAGCTGTGTGTGGGACTTGTTCTATTAGTCCATCTATACTGACCTCCATCAGGTTGCAAACTGAATATAATTTTTTTCTGCATCTAGCTCTGAAAAAATATTTGGCCTTCTAGCAGTGTGTGGGACTTTCTCTATTAGTCCATCTATACTGACCTGCATCAGGTTGCAAATTAAAAATAATTTTTATCTGCATCTAGCTCTGAAAACATATTTGGCCTTCTAGCAGTGTGTGGGACTTGTTCTATTAGTCCACCTATACTGACCTCCATCAGGTTGCAAATTCAAAATAATTTTTTGTCTGCATCTAGCTCTGAAAAAATATTTGGCCTTCTAGCAGTGTGTGGGACTTTCTCTACTAGTCCATCTATACTGACCTCCATCAGGTTGCAAATTGAATATAATTTTTTACTGCATCTAGCTCTGAAAAAATATTTGGGCTTCTAGCTGTGTGTGGGACTTGTTCTATTAGTCCATCTATACTGACCTCCATCAGGTTGCAAACTGAATATAATTTTTTGTCTACATCTAGCTCTGAAAAAATATTTGGCCTTCTAGCAGTGTGTGGGACTTTCTCTATTAGTCCATCTATACTGACCTCCATCAGGTTGCAAATTAAAAATAATTTTTATCTGCATCTACCTCTGAAAAAATATTTGGGCTTCTAGCTGTGTGTGGGACTTGTTCTATTAGTCCATCTATACTGACCTCCATCAGGTTGCAAACTGAATATAATTTTTTTCTGCATCTAGCTCTGAAAAAATATTTGGCCTTCTAGCAGTGTGTGGGACTTTCTCTATTAGTCCATCTATACTGACCTCCATCAGGTTGCAAATTAAAATTTTTTTTTATCTGCATCTAGCTCTGAAAAAATATTTGGCCTTCTAGCAGTGTGTGGGACTTTCTCTATTAGTCCATCTATACTGACCTCCATCAGGTTGCAAACTGAATACAATTTTTTTCTGCATCTACCTCTGAAAAAATATTTGGGCTTCTAGCTGTGTGTGGGACTTGTTCTATTAGTCCATCTATACTGACCTCCATCAGGTTGCAAATTGAATATAATTTTTTTCTGCATCTAACCCAGCCAATAGTTTTGGCCTAATACCACAGTTTGGCCACTCAGCTCTGCTCGGTTCCCATCCATTGTTTTTTTGTGCAAACAACTCCAGAGTTGTGAATTAGTTAACCACCAAAATGAGTGGAAAAAGGCCTGCTGCTGGTGGAAAGGGGAATAGGCATGTTGGGAAGGGGAAAAAAGGTTGTGTCCGTGGGGTAGGTGTTAAAGCAACAGTAACATCTGCAGAAGAAAGACCATCTTCCAGCCAAACTAAAATGTCTACTTCTTTTAGCGGACAATGTGATAAGATCCCTTTCTTACGGCCACGCCAATCGCTACAAATTCCAGATGAGGCACAAAAACAGCAGGTGCTTCAACGGATATCAAGTGTTCCTTTAAGTGGGCTCTCCTCCACATCAACTTCAACATCACAAATACTCCAGTCCTCAAAGGTGTCACCCCAATCGCACTTGCTTCCTCACAGCTCCCAAATCTTCAGCTGCCCATCTGAGTATGAGGTAGAACAGATGGTTGAGTCTGCAGAGCTGTTTACTCATACTATAGCCTGGGAATCAGAGGTCGACTCCAGCGCTTCTGTGAATCCAGACGAGGAAATGATCTGCACTGATGCCCAGAATCTTTATGAGTCGGATCCAGGACCAGACGCAGAAGGTTCTGACCATAATGTAGACCCTCATTCCCAAACTGTAACTCCTGTTGGTGGAGACAATGAGGAAGTCGATGATGAGACTCAAATACCTGATTGGAGCGACAACTTTAGTTTTTTGTCAGGGCAGGAACAGGTTGGCTCTGAGGACGACGGGTGTGATAACGCACAGGGTGATGATGATGAGGTTGGAGATCCCACTTACTGTCAACCCACAGTCAGCCAAGAGATGAGGTCAGCAGAGGAGGTGGAGGAGGATGCTAGTGACGACGAGGTCAGGTTGCGCCTTCCTGGACAGAGACGTAGTACTGGAAGCACGTCAACAACTGCATCCTCAAACACAACTCTGCCTCTCACCACAAGTCGTGGTGGCTCTTCAGGTCGCATGGGTGCTAAGCCTTGCATAGCCTGGGCATTTTTTCAGATCGATAAAGATGACCCAACTCGTGTTATCTGTAACATTTGTCAGCAAAAGCTAAGTAGAGGCCAAAAAATACATAGTTTGAGTACTTCATGCATGAACCGGCACATGGACATGAAGCATAAGTTGCAGTGGGAAGCTCACTGTGCTACAATGCGGCCTAGTCGGCCGGGTCAACCACCGTCTGCCATATCTTGTGCATCCGCGGCCTCTTCATCCTCTGTGACTGGGGGGACAGCAGTCACACCTGTTTTGGGGCGCAGACCTGCCACCTCTTTACCCGCAACAGCCAGCGTGATTGGCAGGTCATCATTTTCTTTGGAGGTGGTAACACCAGCTGGTGCTGAGCGCTGTCCGACATCGATAGCACCACCTTTGGATCAAGGCAACCTAACATGTCCACCTGCATCTTCCTCACAGACCGGCAGTTTGCCGGGGACACCCTTATCAACCCCGTCTAAGCTCAATAGCCAGCCCTCGGTCCCTCAGATGTGGACAAGTAAAAGACCATTTCCTCCTAGCCATGAGAAAGCTAAGAGGTTGAATTTCACCATCTGCAAGCTCTTGGCTACAGAAATGCTGCCTTTCCGCCTGGTGGACACAGAGGATTTTCGAGACCTTATGTCCGTCGCAGTGCCCCAGTACCAGATGCCCAGTCGGCACTACTTCTCAAAGAAAGGTGTGCCTGCGCTCCACCAGCATGTCGCACACAACATCACCGCTTCTTTGAGAAACTCTGTGTGTGACAGGGTGCATTTCACTACAGACACTTGGACGAGTAGGCATGGACAGGGGCGTTACATGTCGCTGACTGGGCACTGGGTAACTATGGTGACAGCAGGACAAGGGGCTGCTGTCCAAGTCTTGCCGTCCCCACGAGTTGTGCGTCAATCCTCTTTATCTCAAAGTTCCTCCACTGCTTCTGCCTCCTAAACCTCCTCTCGGTCCTCCACCTGCACCCAAAGCCTGTCTGGTCATGCCACAACCTTTCTAACTGCGCAGAAGGGATCCTGCACACCTCCTTACTATGCTGGCAGTAGGGCTCAACGTCATCAGGCGGTTTTTACTTTGAAATGTCTGGGAAATGTGAGTCACACAGCTGAGGAGTTGTGGTCAGCTCTGGAGAACCAATTTCATGAATGGTTGTCTCCACTGGACCTGAAACCAGGGAAGGCCGTGTGCGACAATGCTGCAAACCTGGGTGCGGCCCTTCGCCGGGGCAATGTCACACACGTGCCTTGTATGGCTCACGTGTTGAACCTGGTTGTCCAGCAATTTTTAGCCCACTATCCCGGACTAGATGGCCTTCTGCAGAGGGCACGGTCGCTGTGTGCTCACTTCCGCCGTTCGCATCCCGCAGCTCAGCGACTTACATCTCTACAGAAGTCGCTGGGCCTGCCACTTCACCGGCTAAAATGCGATGTGCCTACCCGGTGGAATTCAACTCTGCACATGTTGCAGCGACTGTGGCAGCACCGACAAGCCCTGGTGCAATACATTCTGATGTATAGCCTGGGCCAACGAGATCCAGAGGTGGGGCAAATCACGCTGGAGGAGTGGTCTCAGATCAGGGACCTATGCACCCTTCTGCACAGTTTTGAAATGGCGACGAAGATGTTTAGTGCTGACGATGCCATTATCAGCATGACTATTCCGGTGATTTACATGCTGGAGCACATGTTAAACAGAATTCGGAGTCAGGTGGTGGCACAAGAGGAGGTGGAGGAAGTAGAGGAGGAGGAGTTGTATGCGGAAGGGCTAACATCTGCAAGGTCCAGACGGTCGGCAGCACCAAGGCGGCAGGCATGTGAGGGTGGGGGAGATGGTTTTACCAGGGCGCATGGTAGCAGCCAAACTAGTGAGGAAGGTGCAGGAGCCCAGGAAGAAGTGGAGGACGAACTGATGGAAGACTCATCAGATGAGGGAGACCTTGATCACATTTCTGTTGTGCGAGGTTGGGGGGAGAGGACAGAGGAAGGAAGCATGATTGTTACCTCGCCACCAACACAACAGGGACTTGGTGCTCCTGGATGCGCAACACACATGAGTGCCTTCTTGCTGCACTACCTGCAACATGACCCTCGAATTGTGAGAATTAGAAATAATCCTGACTACTGGGTTGCCACACTGTTAGATCCCCGGTATAAAAGTAAATTTGCAGAAATTATTCCTGCCATAGAAAGGGATGCACGCATGCAGGAGTATCAGCAGAGACTGTTGCAGAATCTTACATGTGCTTTTCCACAAAACACCAGTGGTGCACGTATTGAATCTCACAGTTCCAACTTGCCAACCGTGGGACCGTCGAGTGTTCAGCACTCAAACTGTAACAGAACCACAGTATCTGCTGGTAACATCAATTTTGCGGAATCATTTCACCACTTTTTTAGCCCATCCTTTGCAAGGCCACAGGAGACAAGAAGTCTGACACATAGTCAACGCCTAGAGACGATGGTACAGGAGTATCTCCAAGTAAACATTGAAGCCATGACTGTGTCACTGGACCCTTGCTCTTTTTGGGCTTCCAATCTGGATAAATGGCCGGAGCTAGCCACTTACGCCTTGGAGATCTTGTCATGCCCCGCAGCCAGCGTTCTGTCTGAACGTGTGTTCAGCTCTGCTGGTGGTGTGCTGACAGATAAGCGCACGCGGCTCTCCACTGATAATGTAGAAAGACTCACGTTCATAAAGATGAACAAATCATGGATCCGAAACGACTTTTCTACCCCTGTGTCATCCTGGGGAGAGTAAAAGCTTGATGATTGGTTAAAATCACCTCACCAACCGTTTTAAGCTTTCAAATTACTAATCATGTTTATCTGTATCTTGACTGGAAAATAATTTGGGCTTTGTAGCAGTGTGCAGCACTGATTCTATTAGGCCATCTATAATAAGCTCCACCAGATTTAAAATTACTAATCATGTTTATCTGTATCTTGGCTGGAAAATAATTTGGGCTTTGTAGCAGTGTGCAGTACTGATTCTATTAGGCCATCTATACTAAGCTCCACCAGATTTAAAATTACTAATCATGTTTATCTGTACCTTGGCTGGAAAATAATTTGGGCTTTGTAGCAGTGTGCAGCACTGATTCTATTTGGCCATCTATACTAAGCTCCACCAGATTTAATATTAATAATAATTTTTAGCTGCATCTAGCCCGGAAAATAATTTTGGGGCTCCAAGATGCGCAAGACACATAAGTGCCTTCTTGCTGCACTACCTGCAACATGACCCTCATATTGTCAGAATTCGAAGTAATCCTGACTACTGGGTTGCCACACTCTTAGATCCCCCAAACTTTTCGATCAACCTTTTCATTTTAATAAAGACCAAAAAAATGGTCATTTTTGAAATTATAAGCATTAGCAGGTTATTAGAAACTAAAGTCAAACAGTTTTCAACTCAAAACTTTATTCTAGGTGATGTTACATTTTCACATAGGACCCCTTGTTCGAAAGGAGCTTCTGAACTCTCTCGTCCATTGAATTTGTCAGGTTTTGGATGGTTTCTGCTTCAATTGTTTTGCATGAGGACAGAATACCCTCCCAGAGCTGTTGCTTAGATGTGAACTGCCTCCCGCCATCATAGACACTCCTTTTGATGATGCTCCAGAGGTTCTGAATGGGGTAGAGGTCAGGGGAGCATGGGGGTCACACCATAAGTTTGTCCCCTTTTATGCCCATATCAGCCAGAGATGCAGATGTTTTATGTGCAGCATGAGATGGTGCATTATCATGCATAAAAATGATCTTGCTGTGGAATACACGGTTCTTCTTCTTGAACCATGGCAGGAAGTGCTGTTTGAGAAACTCCACATACATTATGGAGTTCAATTTTACCCCTTCAGGGATCCTAAAGGGGCCGACAATCTCTCTCCCCATGATTCCAGCCCAAAACATTACTCCACCTCCTCTTTGTTGGCGCTGTAGCCGTGTTTGCGTGGGGTGTCCATCAACCAGCCATCCTCCACTCCATTCATCTGGACCATCAAGCGTTGCACGGCACTCATCCGTGAACAAAACAGTTTGGAAATCAGTCTTCATGCAATGTTTGGCCCACTGGAGCCGTTTCTGCTTGTGTGAAGTGGATAGAGGAGGTCGACAGGATGGCATATGCACAGCTGCAAACCTCTGAAGGACCCTGCATCTTGTTGTTCAGGGGACGTTGGAGGCACCAGCAGCTTCAAAAACTTGTCTGCTGCTATGACAAGGCTTTTTTGCCGCTGCTCTTTTAACCTGATGTAATTGCCTGTAGGTAAGAGTCCTCAATTTGCCCTTATCAGCGCGCACACGTGTGTACTGTGAATCAGCTACATACTTCTTGATTGCCAAGACACTTCATCCTGATCATCGCACAATGTTGATTGTATTCATGCCTTGACCTAAACACTCCACAATTTGTTGGTTCTCAGCAGCCGACACATCCTTTTTCTTTCCCATTTTGGCAGAAAATGTAGGCTGCTTAATAATGTGGGACAGCCTTCTTAAGTAGTCTTGCCTTTCATTGGACACACCTGCCAAACTAATTAGCACAGGTGTCTGCAATTGCTTACAGTGATATAAAGAGCCCTGACACACATCACCATCAATGAGTTTAACTGACAAACAAACAAATTCTTCCCTTATCACTCCTAAACACTTTTTGCATAATAATTTGGAACACAGTGTACATGTGCTTTTCCACAAAACACCAGTGGTTCACGTAGTGAATCTTACAGTTCTAACTTGCCAACCGTGGTCTGTATGGAGTTGTTCAATAAAGGGCCCAAAATTAAGATAACATAGATGGGAGAGGTCTCTATGAATAGGAATTCCTAAGTATTTGATACCCTGTGAGGGCCAGGCAAAGGGAAAGTTGGACTGGATGGAATCCTGTATGGATTTGGGGAGGGAGACATCGAGGGCCTCAGACTTCGCTGCATTGATTTTAAAATTTGACCATGTAACAAAGTGATCTATTTCAGCCATAACAGCATGGATGGATATATGTGATTGAGTGATATATACAAGGACATCATCAGCAAATAGAGAGCACTTGTACTCGGTGCCTCCCACCTCAATCCACCTAATATTGGGGTTATGGCGAATTGATGAGAGCAGGTGCTCCGTCACTAGGATGTATAAGAGAGGGGACAGAGGACATCCCTGCCTTGTCCCATTGGTGATTGTGAAAGGTGATGAAAATGTTCTGATGCACCCCCTGGGCCTTGGGACACCCGGAGCCAGACCCTATTTGGTGGATGCTGGTGGTTGTAGTCTCCGTGGCGGCGACCCGGTTCCGTGGCTCAGGGCGGTCAAACCAGTGGCGGAACTATTTATGTGGTTTTGATGTTTAAATGTCCGACTACGCCACCCGTGGATTGCGGTCAGAGTGAACCGCCGCTGCAGGGCAGACCGCTGAGGCTGGTGTTGTGGGTGCAGCAGAGCGTAGCATAACTCCCCACGGGAGGAGTATAGCCTCAGGGCAGTGTATGCGGAGGATGGGGGTGATGGTGCAGGGCAGCAGGTAACGGCTGCCCACGTTGTACTGTGCTCACCAGGTGAGGGGCTCAGACAACTCCCAGATAACTTTGGAGCGCTTCACAGGACCCCCTTTGTGAGTCCTTTGTCTGGCCTTTCTTACCAACCCTTCTGTCCGGCTGCCTCGGGCCTCCTCTTGGTAAACTTGGCGCCAGTTTCCCTGACCCTATGTGGTGCCTTCCTAGCGGGTGTAGCGAGGGACTGCGCCACATAAAATGTCACAGCCTCCGGTTTGTAGCTGAGGGTCGTTTCCTGCCTCCACTAGTTTCGGGGACCGGTCTCCCCCTTTGGCCTGACCCCTCCACGCAGGTGGATTCGGGCGTGCGGTGGCGACTCGCCCGTCCGCACCCCTGGGATCCCTTCGTTCCTCGTTCCTGGAGCCTTCTCCGCTCCTCTTCCTTCCTTCTCCCTTTTCCAGGCCTGGGCCTCTGTTACTAGGCCCGCCTCCGGAGCAGAACTCATGCAGAGCCCCTGCTCCCTGTCACTTCTGCTCAGACTTCTCTGCACTGAACTAAGATGGTTCCCACCTTTTATACTCCCTTCTCAATGCACCCAGGAACTGCTTCCTCCCTGCTCCTGCACTACAGGGTTCCCCTTCCTCAGTGTTCCCTCCCCCCACTCCAGCCAGGGACATGGACTGTCGTGCCCATCTCAGGGGCATATTGGTCGCCCTGCCCCACGGCAATGTGGTGTAATGCATGCAGGTGTCGGGTCCTGATCCACAGTCCATCCTTACCTGAGAGTGAGATATCACACCTCTGGGTGAGGTGCAATACCTCCGTAGCAACCGAGCCCTCAGGGTGCTACAGTTCCATTTATCTTCAGCCTAGGTGTCGTAGTGCGATACAGGGCCGTGATTTTGGCTATAAAAGGGTCCCCTAGACCCCTACCCCAAGCTTTTTAAGAGAATCATATACGGCGTGCCAGGAGACTCTATGGAATGCTTTCTCAGCATCCAACCAGAGTATCTAATTACAAATTTTTAACTGCATCTAGCCCAGGAAATACTTTGTGCCTAGTAGCAGTGTCTGCTAGTCAGCGGATTATCCCGGCTGTTAAGCAAGGTACACCACCTGTAGTTTGGACACTTAATTTTTTCAAAGGAAATGTTTCGGGACCACGGGATACTCAGTGAAGAGCATCAGGAGGCACCCCAAGGCATAGGGGCTGGGACTGGCGGTAGGATGCCTTGCGGTGGACAGCTGAGCTCGATCCTTATAAAAGCTTTTTAACTGCAGCAGCTTTAGTGGACGCTACTGGAGCTGGAATTATGCGGCTGCTGGCATGAGACTTGCCCTCCAATAGATCCTTGTAAATGGATTTAAAGTGTATTCATTCTAATTAGAGAGACAATTTAAATTAAAAGCTTAGAGCTGCCTCCACCACAGGGGGGCTCGCTCGACCCACCAGCGGACAGGCACCAGTATTGGGAGAGGGGGGCTGGCCATCAGGGTTCACCGCGGCTCTGGCACAAACCCGGCGACACGGAGGTGGCACGGGCAGGAGCGGACTGGCCGTGTTGGCTTCTCACTTTTTGGATTTTAGAAGGGCATGACATGCCTATATCTGTGTCTCCCCCTCCTTTTACTCCTCCACCTCTTTTCTTTTCGCATGACTATATGTACTTGTCACTTTTCCATGTGTTAGTTGTGTCTTCTGAGCAGTTTGTCAGCTTTTGGACACCTTTGAAGGTGTTTTCTATGTGTTTCTATGTGTTTTTGTTTGCCTGCCATTGGTTTTAACGGTGTTCGAAGGTGTTCGACGAACAGTTTGGTGAACACACGGGTGTTCGACGAACCGAACCGAACTCGAATACTACGGGGGTGGCTCAACACTAGTGTGTATAAAAAAATAATTATTTTACTGAACAATATCATAGACATTACCAAACACATACATAAAATAAAAACAGATGCCTCTTGTTTGAGGGATGGTAAGAAATGCCAACCCAGTATGCATGAATATTATCTCCTGGTGCACCCCACAAAATAGCATAGAACAACCTAGCAGAGATAGTCACTGCAGAGTAACCTATACCGTTACATAATCCAACGATTACAAGGATTGAAACTATCCAAAGTGCATGTGCATGTCAAAGAAGGAAATTGTTCATTAATTGGGGTGGTCCAGTGGTTAAACAAAAACAAAATAAACCCTGCTTCAAAGTCACCAATCAAGAGATAAATACATAATAAACCCTTAACCCCTTAACAACGGCTGACGTCTTAGTACGCACATTTGGCCTCCCCCCTGTTCAGTGAGGGCTGCTGCGCTGAGCCCTCACTGAACCGAGTACATGTCAGCTGATTCTTACAGCTGACATGTGCCCGCAACAGCCGCGGGTGAAATCGCGATCCACCCGCGGCTGTTAACATGTTAAATGCCGCTGTCAATCTCCGACAGCGGCAGTTAACGCTCGCTTCCTGGAAGCGCGTCCTAAGCCCCGCCCACCGGCGACCCCGTCACGTGATCGCGGGTCACCGATGGGTGGGCACGACAACCCAGGGTCTGCAGCAGACGCCTGTAGTTGTCATGATCTGGTCACCATGAGCGCTACCTAGTGGTCGGCGCTCATAGCACAGGACCAATTCTGCTATATGCAGGGGATCTGCTGATCCCCTGTATGCAACAGAGGCGATCGGATGGTTGCTGCTTCTAGTCTCCTATGAAGACTATTGAAGCATGCAAAAAGTGAAAAAAAAAAAAGTTTTTAAAAATATAAAAAAATATAAAAGTTTAAATCACCCCCCTTCGCCCCATTCAAAATAAAATAATAAAAAAAAAAAAACACATAGACATATTTGGTATTTCCGCGTTCAGAATCGCACGATCTATCAATATAAAAAAAGAATTAATCCGATCGGTAAACGGCGTAACGAGAGAAAAATTCTAAACGCCAGAATTAAGTTTTTTGGTCCCCGCAACATTGCAATAAAATGCAATAACGGGCGATAGAAACATCGTATCTACCCCAAAATGGTATCAATAAAACTTCAGCTCAGTGCGCAAAAAATAAGCCCTCACCAGCCCCAGATACCAAAAAATGGAGACACTACGGGTCTTAGAAAATGGCGCTATTTTTTTTTTTTTTTAACCAAATTTTGGAATTTTTTTTCACCACTTAAATTAAAAAGAACCTATACAAGTTTGGTGTCTACGAACTCGTAATAACCTGGAAAATCAGAATGGCTGGTCAGTTTTAGCATTCAGTGAACGTGGTAAAAAAAATAAATAAAAAACAACTGTGGTATTGCACTTTTTTTTTCAATTTCACCGCACTTGGAATTTTTTTCCCGTTTTCCCGTACACGATATGGTAAAACTAGTAATGGCGTTAAAAAGTACAACTCGTCCCGCAAAAAATAAGCCCTCATATGGCCATATTGACTAAAAAATAAAAACGCTATAGCTTTGGGAACAAGGGGAGCAAAAAACGAAAATGCAAAAACGGAAAATGCTCCGGGGCTTAAGGGGTTATTAAAGTACATGTGTATGGAGAATTATAATGCTCAGAATTATAATACACCAATGTCTGGAAATGACAGGACTACTACAGAGAATGTATATAACTTAGTGTTCACAGAAGCGAAAGAGTCGAGGTGAAAAGCAGTTTATATGCTTGTTAAAACTCACAACATATATGGCTATACATGCAATACCGCACGCCTGGAAAACATGGACTGCCTCTGATGTACAAAAGCCCTGCTAGATGCAATCAAAAATAGGTAAAATGCAGTGGTGTACCACTAATGGCGGCAGACCACACGACTGCTATGGGGCCCGTGAGCTGGGGCGCCCCATAGCAGTCCAGGGGCAGACATATCGCTGCTGGTGCAGCTGCGCCGGGGGGCCCGCCGGTGCAGCGTCTCCCTGCTCGTGGCGGGCAGGGAGCGATCCCTGCATCCCCGCTGCTGACAGGACAGAATCCATCCTCTGCTTCCTGCCCGACGCTTCCTCCCTTACACAGGCACGCGCTCCTTGATGACATCATCATGCAGCACGGGCCTGTGTGAGGGAGGAAATTGCAGCGGCCTGCGGGGGAACGGGCAGAGATGTAAGTGTTTTTTTTGTTTTTTTTTTACTGAAACGCTGGTGAGATCAATAATGGGGCTGATGGAGCTGGAGAGCGCAATAAGGGGGCTGATGGGGCTGGGTAGAGCAATGGTGGGGCTGGTGTGGCTGGGGAGAGCAATCATGGGGCTGATGGGGCTGGGGAGAGCAATGGTGGGGCTGGGGAGAGCAATGGTGGGGCTGATGGGTCTGGGGATAACAATGGTGGGGCTGGGAAGAGCAGTGATGATGCAGCTTGCGGGGGAACGGGCAGAGAGGTAAGTGTTTTTTTTTTATTTTTACTGAAACGCTGGGGAGAGCAATAATGGGTATGACTTAGCTGGAGAGAGCAATAGTGGGGCTGATGGGGCTGGTGAGAGCAATGGTAGGGCTGATGGGGCTGGGGAGAGCAATGGTGGGGCTGGGGAGAGCAATGGTGGGGCTGATGGGGCTGGGGAGAGCGCTGATGGGTCTGGGGAGAGCAATGGTGGGGCTGGGAAGAGCAGTGATGGGACTGATGGGGCGGGGAGAGCAATGATGGGGATTAGTAGACCAATGACGGGGATGGGGAGAGCAATGATGGGTTGCTGGGAGAGAGCAATGATGGAGGTGCTGGGAGAGTAATGACGGGGGTTGCTGGGAGAGAACAATGATAGGGGTGCTCGGAGAGAGCAATGACGGGGTGCAGGGAGAGAACAATGACGGGGGTGCTGGGAGAGAGCAATGACGGGGGTGCTGGGAGAGAGCAATGATGGGGGTGCTGGGAGAGAGCAATGATAGTGGTGCTGGGACAGAGCAATAATGGGGGTGCTCGGAGAGCGCAATGACGGGGATGCTGGGAGACAACAATGATGGGGTGCAGGGAGAGAGCAATGACGGGGGTGCAGGGAGAGAGCAATGACGGGGGTGCTGGGAGAGAGCAATTACGAGGGTGCTGGGAGAGCAATGACTGGGGTGCTGGGACAGAGCAATGTTGGGGGTGCTGGTAGAGAGCAATGACGGGAGGTGCTGGGACATAGCAATGACGGGGGTGTTGGGAGAGAGCAATGATGGAGGTGCTGGGACAGAGCAATGATGGGGGCGCTTGTATATTTTCCGTGTGCACATAGCCTTACAGTTAATTGGGGAGAGTCACAGAGACTGAATAATTTATATTATTGGCAGGTGGAGATTATAGTTAATGGGGGGCACAGTGCTGCTTATCACTTTATATTTTGATTACTAAGTGGCTACCCCTAGTATATTAATGGGGAGTTACAGATCTGTATTCAGGGGCGCAGTGCGGGAGAGACACATGTATATATACAATATATGTGACCTTGTTATTATCTAGGCTGGAGATCATCATGACAAGACGAATCATGACTGGGAGATGTCGACATGAAGGTCTGACCAGATGGAGAAGAAGCAGCAGAAACCGACTCTGATCAGACGAGATGTCAGCGATAAGTGCCTGGATGTAAATATTATTCTGTATCTGCGCTGTATGACTTGGAGTGATAATGTTACATGTAAAATCCCTTAGGCTGCATTCTCACATTTGTGTAAAATGTCAGATTTTTTTATCGGATGGTCCACGGACTTGTAGAGTTTTATAGATCACGGATCACGGATCTGAGAATGAGATCTGTGAGGATCAGAGAATGTCCTGTTATGATCCGATTTTGAGGATTAGAATAGGACATGCTCAATGCGTCTGTAAAACAGGGTAGCGCACTGACACTGCACACAGATGCAGGAATATAGCCGTATTATGTATAGCACAGTCCCTTAGTACATAGTGTACTCACTTATTATGTATAGCATACGCCCTTAGTATATAGTGTACTCGCTTATTATTTATAGCGCCGTCCTTAGTTATATAGTTTCATCTTTTATTATATATAACACCCTCCCTTTTTACCTACCATCCTCTCTAGCTCTATGGCTCACAATTGGGGGATCATACTGTGTTGGGGTCAGCAAACTTTGCCCTGGGAGTTGAGGTGAGGTACAGTAGGGTCATTATACTGCGCATGTGGAGGAATTCACCATGGGGGTATCATACTGTGTTTGGGGGACACTTTTGTTGGTATCACACTTCATGGGACAATGAAAGAGGGGTCTAGGACGTCAGCAGGAGGAAAATTACTATGTAAAGGCTGGAAGGTTGTGTGATCTGCTCTTCTGTGACCCCGACAATTATTTACATTTTTTTTTGGGGGGGGCCCAATTTGAACTTCTGCTATGGGGCCCCATGAATCCTATGTACGCCCCTGGTAAAATGTATTGCTAATAGCATTGTGCCACTTACACAGTGGAGTGTGAGACAGGGTTTGTCCTGCATCCCTCTTCCTCAACGCGCATTTTGTCCACACTTCCTCAGGGCCGTGTCAGAGGAGAGGGACGCTGGACCTTTTAAGTGATCACTGTACCAATGGTTGACGGAGGCTAGATATCACATGATTTAAACCTTCAGGGTTGTGAAGGATATGACGTGGCACGTCGTAGGATTTTTTACCTTGTACATTGATTTACAGTTGTCCCTGTGACACTATATTTGTTTTCAATAATTTTTATTAATATTTTATAACAGTTCAAGGGGTAGGGATATGGTTAGGGAATAGAGGAATATATGGGGGACGGGAGAGGAATGGATAGGTGTTGGAAAATGGATCAGAGGAAGGAGAACTCAAAATTGAATAAACAGTAGAATATATAGTATTACAACAAGTAAATTAAGATGAAAATCAAAATTTGGTTATAGAACAACTTAGTCGTAATATAATAGATATCCAATTAAATCTAATAAGTATATGTATTAATAATTTAAGTAACAATCAGGAATATATTTCAGGCCACTTTGTTCATTTTTTGAAATATTTGTTAAGGTTATTATTAGAGTTTGCAAATCAGTATTCATATAATTTATGTAGAGCCATTTTTTCTTTAATAACTGAAAAGATAGGTACATCCGTTTTTTTCCAGTAAGACCATAAGACGCACCTAGGTTTTAAAGGAGGAAAATAGGAAGAAAAAATTTAAGCAAAAAATGTGGTCCTGATGCCCTGTTATGGGGGAGGGGGTCTGCTGCTGACACTGGTATTGGGGTAATGTCCCTCAATTCTGTTAATATCCTCTATCATGGTATGTATGGCCCCTCCTTCCTGGTATAAGTGGCCCCCATCCCATCCTGGTATGCATGGCACCCCTTTATCCCCCATCCTGGTATGCATGGCACCCCTTTATACACCATCCTGGTATGCATGACACCCCTTGAGCCCCCATCCTGGTATGCATGGCAACCCTTGAGCCCCCATCCTGGTATGCATGGCACCCCTTGAGAGCCCATCCTGGTATGCATGGCACCCTCTGAACCCCCATCCTGGTATGCATCTTGCCCCGCTTCAAGTGGACCGAGCGAGAGGCACGAATCTATAAATGGAAAAGTGAACAGCTCTTCAGAGTGTCAAAGTGTGGGATCAGTTGTCTCCGGGCGCTCGGCATTGTGGGAGGAAGGAGGATCAGGGTGAGGAATATGCGGTCCAGACTCACGGCTACTGAGACTTGACCGTGTGGAAGACAGGGTGGTGGTGGTGGCTAAGTGACTGGAAGCATTATCCGCTATCCAACCAACAACCTTTTGACACTGCTCTGGGTTCAATAGTGGTGTGCTGCGGTCCCCTAGCAGTTGGGACAGGAAGGTCGGGCGAAAAGATGTGGGTGTTTGTTGTGGCACAATTTCAGCTTGCCCACGGCCTTGTCCTCGGCCTCTGCATGCACCATCACCATCACGTCCAGTTCCCCGTCCCTTGCCACGTGCCTTGCCCATTTGTCTTGTCCTCGGCAGAGATGAGGGGGTTGGAGGGGGCAGTGGTGGGCAGAGGAAGGAGTTAAAAGTATTAAATAACCATTTGGACTTGAAAAATAAGGACAGGGTCGGACTGGCCTGGCGGAATGCCGGTGAAATGCCCGGTGGGCCCCACAGAAGGAGAGGAAAAAAAACTTTTTTTGTAAGGACATGGGCCTTTTATAAGTGCGGGTGGCAGGAGAACGCGCATGCAGACCTGACCCGCCGTGATGACCATGGCCGGCGTCACCGCCACTA
Source organism: Phyllobates terribilis (assembly GCF_046119375.1). Classification (NCBI taxonomy): domain Eukaryota; kingdom Metazoa; phylum Chordata; class Amphibia; order Anura; family Dendrobatidae; genus Phyllobates; species Phyllobates terribilis. Next base: position 83,126,742 of record NW_027362771.1, on the reverse strand, counting down.
GGCGCACCCAAGTAAGTGTTGGGGCCCCGGGGTTGAGGGACACCGGCACGCTACTGGGCCTATGAGTCGGGGGAGGGAGAGCCCCCCTACGGAGAGGGGGAGCGCCCCCTTCGGGAGGGAGAGCCCCCGCCCCCACCTCTCCTCCTCAAATACTTACCTATCCTCCTCGTTCCCTGCAGCTCCAGTGATGTTAGCGTCTTCTGATTCTGACGTCTCAGGGCAGAGGGTGAGGTGACATCACTACCGCACTCTGCTCTGAGCACTGCAGAGTCAGAAGACGACGTGCTGAGTACACCAAACCTGCAGGGAACGGGAGAGGTATTTGATTTTTTTTATGTATGCAGCATCATGGGGGCCCATATACTGTATGGAGCAGCATCATGTGGGCCCATATACTGTATGGAGCAGCATCATGGAGGCCCATATACTGTATGGAGCAGCATCATGGAGGCCCATATACTGTATGGAGCAGCATCATGGGGGCCCATATAATGTAAGGAGCAGCATCATGGGGGCCCATATATTGTATGGAGCAGCATTATGGGGGCCAAATACTGTATGAAGCAGCATCATGGGGGCCCATATAATGTAAGGAGCAGCATCATGGGGGCCCATATATTGTATGGAGCAGCATCATGGGTGCCAAATACTGTATGGAGCAGCATCATGGGGGGCCAATATATTGTATAGAGCAGCATCATGGGGGCCATATACTGTATGGACAACAAAGAAAATGACGGCACTTCCACTACAAAAAATAGGTGTGAACAGGTGCTTACTAAGAGCAGCTACCTCCATATATAATGAACAAATAAAGTAGCACACTGTAACACTGAGTATATAGATATGAAATATGAAATATGAATAACATAACTGCTGTAGAAAATAGAAATAAATGAAAAAAATGTAGAAATTTTTTTTTAGCGCATGTAAATATGAAGTATGAAAAATGAATAGCATTACTGCTGTAAATAAATGAGAAATCTTAGCGCATAAATTGGCCAATTCATGTGTACCTGATAGCCGCGGTAAGGCGTTTCTCGATGTCAGGACCTACCAATGTGAATACCTCTCTAAGAGGTACACATAATCAGATGGAGGTCTCTTAGAGAGGTATTCACATTGGTAGGTCCTGACATCGAGAAACGCCTTACCGCGGCTGTCAGGTACACATGAATAGTAATGCTATTCATTTTTCATACTTCATATTTACATGCGCTAAAAATAAATTTTCAAAAAATTTTTCATTTATTTCTATTTTCTACAGCAGTTATGTTATTCATATTTCATATTTCATATCTATATACTCAGTGTTACAGTGTGCTACTTTATTTGTTCTTCATATACTGTATGGAGCAGCATCATGTGGGCCAGTATACTGTATGGAACAGCATCATGGGGGCCCACATACAGTATGGAGCAGCATCATGGGGGCCCACAAACTGTATGGAGCAGCATCATGGGGGCCGATACAATGCATGGAGCAGCATCATGTGGGCCAGTATACTGTATGGAACAGCATCATGGGGGCCCACATACAGTATGGAGCAGCATCGTGGGGGCCCACAAACTGTATGGAGCAGCATCATGGGGGCCGATACAATGTATGGAGCAGCATCATGGGGGTCAATACACTGTATGGAGCAGCATGACATGGGGCCAATATACTGTATTGAGCAGCATTACATGAGGCCAATATACTGTATGGAGCAGCATTACATGGGGCCAATATACTGTATGGAGCAGCATTACATGGGGTCAATATACTGTATGGAGCAGCATCATATGGGGCCAATATACTGTATGGAGCAGCATGACATGGGGCCAATATACTGTATGGAGCAGCATGACATGGGGCCAATATACTGTATGGAGCAGCATCATATGAGGCCAATATACTGTATGGAGCAGCATTACATGGGGCCAATATACTGTATTGAGCAGCATTACATGGGGCCAATATACTGTATGGAGCAGCATTACATGGGGCCAATATACTGTATGGAGCAGCATTACATGGGGCCAGTATACTGTATGGAGCAGCATTACATGGGGCAAATATACTGTATGGATCAGCATGACATGGGGCCAATATACTGTATGGAGCAGCATTACATGGGGCCAATATACTGTATTGAGCAGCATTACATGGGGCCAATATACTGTATGGAGCAGCATTACATGGGGCCAATATACTGTATGGAGCAGCATTACATGGGGCCAATATACTGTATTGAGCAGCATTACATGGGGCCAATATACTGTATGGAGCAGCATTACATGGGGCCAATATACTGTATGGAGCAGCATTACATGGGGCCAGTATACTGTATGGAGCAGCATTACATGGGGCAAATATACTGTATGGATCAGCATGACATGGGGCCAATATACTGTATGGAGCAGCATTACATGGGGCCAATATACTGTATTGAGCAGCATTACATGGGGCCAATATACTGTATAGAGCAGCATGACATGGGGCCAATATACTGTATGGAGCAGCATTACATGGGGCCAATATACTGTATTGAGCAGCATTACATGGGGCCAATATACTGTATGGAGCAGCATTACATGGGGCCAATATACTGTATGGAGCAGCATTACATGGGGCCAGTATACTGTATGGAGCAGCATTACATGGGGCAAATATACTGTATGGATCAGCATGACATGGGGCCAATATACTGTATGGAGCAGCATGACATGGGGCCAATATACTGTATGGAGCAGCATCATATGAGGCCAATATACTGAATGGACCAGCATCATATGAGGCCAATATAATGGATGGAGCAGCATCATGGGGGCCAATATACTGTATGGAACACCATCATATGGGGCCAATATACTGTGTGGAACAGCATGACATGGGGCCAATACAATGTATGAAGCAGCATGACATGGGGCCAATATACTGTATGGAGCAGCATCATATGGGGCCAATATACTGTATGGAGCAGCATCATATGGCACCAATATACTGTATGGAGCAGCATCATATGGGGCCAATATACTGTATGGAGCAGCATTACATGGGGCCAATATACTGTGTGGAGCAGCATCATATGGAGCCAATATACTGTATGGAGCAGCATTACATGGGGCCAATATACTGTATGGAGCAGCATTATATGGGGTCAATATACTGTATGGAGCAGCATCATATGGGGCCAATATAGTGTATGGAGCAGCATTACATGGAGCCAATATACTGTATGGACCAGTATCATATGGAGACAATATACTGTATGGAGCAGCATGACATGGGGCCAATATACTGTATGGAACAGCATCATAGGGGGCCAATATACTGTATGGTGCAGCATGACATGGGGCCAATATACTGTATGGAGCAGCATCATATGGGGCCAATACACTGTATGGAGCAGCATCATATGGGGCCAATATACTGTGTGGAGCAGCAATACATGGGGCCAATATACTGTATGGAGCAGCATTACATGGGGCCAATATACTGAATGGAGCAGCATCATATGGGGCCAATATTCTGTATGGAGCAGCATGATATGGCGCCAATATACTGTATGGAGCAGCATGACATGGGGCCAATATACTGTATGGAGCAGCATCATATGGGGCCAATACACTGTATGGAGCAGCATCATATGGCACCAATATACAGTATGGAGCAGCATGACATGGGGCCAATATACTGTATAGAGCAGCATCATATGGGGCCAATATACTGTATGGAGCAGCATTACATTGGGCCAGTATACTGTATGGAGCAGCATTACATGGGGCCCATAATTCTGTATGGAGGTGGTCACTGTATTACCTGTATATTTCTGTTTTACAGCATATATAGGTACTCTGTATATGCTGTAATGTCACTGGTGATCACTGTATTACCTGTACACCGACACTATATACAGAGCTCCTGTGTATTATGTCACCAGTGGTAATATTAATGTTATTAGTATTGCGTTTTTTATTAATGATCAGTATTGTATTATTCGGTCACTGAGGTGGTAATATATGATCTGGTCATGGTGTGGAGGTATTTTTTCCTTGTACAGTATGTGGTATTATTCAGTCACTATGTGGTGGTAATACATGTTCTGGTCATGGTGTGACAGTATTATTCAGTCACTATGTGGAGGTAATATGTGGTCTGGTCATGGTGTGACTGTATTAATTGCCTGTATGTGGTATTTGGTCAATATGTGGTCTGGTCATGGTGTGGCGGTATTTATCTCTTGTATGTGGTGGTATTGGTCTTGGTATAGTGGATTGTGTTGTGTATGGAGGTCACTTGTTCCCTTTGATATCAATAAGGGGAAGATTCTTGATTTCCAATGGAGATTAAATACTTGGATGTTTAACGCCTCCCTGTCCTGTGGCTGTTGCACAGTAGCAAATATGCACTTGCAGGGGTTCTACGGTGAAAACAAGTAATCACGTATCCTAAGGCCATGTTCACACGTTCAGCATATGGTCAGTATTTTACATCAGTATTTGTAAGACAAAACCAGGAAAAAAATGCAGAAGTGGTGACATCTTTCTACTTTACTTTTCCTCTGATTGTTCCTCACAAATACTGATGTAAAATACTGACCAAATGCTGATCGTGTGAACGTGGCCAAAGGATAAATAAGTTATTGAATGCTGTGACCTGGAGAATGTGCAACTTTTATCCCCATTAGTATGGAGCGGCATGTACGACTCGACCACTGATCCATTTATTCCCTAAGGGGCTGCACTTGGCTTTTTCTGGAAGCCCCCAAAGAGGATGAATGGAGCTGCGGTCAGACATACCACATGCCGCTCCATTTTAAAATGGGGATAAAAGTGTCCTGTCAGGGATAAAAGTTCCCCATTCTTTCAATCAGTGCGGTTTGCAATGCATAAGGAGAAAGGATTACCAGCTTCATGAATAGTTAAAAAAATAGGTTTCTTTATTGTGAAAAAAGCTCTTTAAAAACAGATTCCATAGTCACATAGTGTAGCCAGGGCAATGCGTTTCGAGCGCTAAAGATGCGTTCTTTGTCAAGACTACAGTAATTGTACATCCCAGTTATGGTGGCGCACAGTAGATGTGCAGGAGCCGCCTGTGATTTACAGTCGACGCTCCATTATAACAGGGATAACGGCTAACAGGTATGTGCATATAGCTTTAGGGTGGGCCCCTAGGGTCAATTTCCCCTGTGGGCCCCAGACACCCCAGTGTGACCCTGGATAAGGAAGATACGAGGGTTGTGAAGTAAGCCTGTTTAGCAGAGGTAAGGGCTGATTTGAAAGCGAGTGTTGCTTGTTTGAATGCAGAGAAGTCATCTTGCGAATGTGTTTTCTTCCAATGCCGCTCCATGACCCCAGGGCCGCCATCAGGGCATTACTACCCTTACTACTGTATGGGGCCCGGTGAAAAGAAACAAGAAGGGGGGGCAGGCACGCTGGCAGCCCGGGGCCCCTCTCTTTGCTTCTTCTTACCGGGCCTCAGGGGTAACAGTTAAATGCCCGATGCACCCCGCAGACGGAAATGGGTGCTTTACCTTTAAGCATCGGCCAGGTGCATCATGGTCCTGACTCCAATCTCCTGACACACTGCATGCTCATCTTCATTCCTGAGCAGAGCAGCATGTCTCGGAGGCGGTGGCCAGTGTGTGAGTAGCAGGAGGAGGAAGCTGCTGCTGAGTTTGATGGTGAGTGGGGCCTGGTGGTGCTCAGAGGGGCCTGCTGATGGTGATGAGGGGGCCTGCTGATGGTTATGCGGGGCCTGCTGATGGTTGTGGAGGACCTGCTGCTGGTGATGGGCGGCCTGCTGCTGGTGATGCGGGGGCCTGCTGTTTGTGGTGGGGGGGCCTGCTGATGATGGTGGGGGGGCCTGCTAATGGTGATGAGGGGAGGCTGCTGCTTCTGGTGGTGAGGGGAGGCTGCTGCTGGTTTTGAGGGGAGGCTGCTGCTGGTGCTGAGGAGAAGCTGCTGCTGGTGCTGAGGGGAGGCTGGTGCTGAGGGGAGGCTGGTGCTGTTGCCAAGGGGAGGCTGCTGCTGCTGGTGGTGAGGGGAGGCTGCTGCTGGTTCTGAGGGAGGCTGCTGCTGGTGTTGAGGAGAAGCTGCTGCTGGTGCTGAGGGGAGGCTGGTGCTGAGGGGAGGCTGGTGCTGTTGCCAAGGGGAGGCTGCTGCTAGTGCTGAGGAGAGGCTGCTGGTGCTGAGGGGAGGCTTGTGCTGAGGGGAGGCTGGTGCTGGTGCCAAGGGTAGGCTGCTGCTGGTGCTAAGGAGAGGCTGCTGGTGCTGAGGGGAGGCTTGTGCTGAGGGGAGGCTGGTGCTGGTGCTGAGTAGAGGCTGCTGGTGCTGAGGGGAGGCTTGTGGGGAGGCTGCTGCTGGTGCTGAGGGGAGGCTGCTACTGGTGCCAAGGCGAAACTGGTGCTGGGAGGAGGCTGGTGCTGGTGCCGATGGGAGGCTGGTGCTGGTTCCGAGGGGAGGCTGCTGCTTGTGCCGAGGAGAGGCTGGTGCTGGTGCCGAGGGGAGGCTGGTGCTGGTGTTGAGGGGAGGCTGCTGCTGGTACCGAGGAGAGGCTGCTGCTGGTGCAGAGGAGAGGCTGCTGGTGCTGAGGGGAGGCTTGTGGTGAGGCTGATGCTGGTGCTGAGGGGAGGCTGCTACTGGTGCTAAGGGGAGGCTGCTGCTGGTGCTGAGGGGAGGCTGTTGCTGGTGGTGAGAGGAGGCTGGAGGTGAGGGAAGGCTGGTGGTGGAGAGGGGAGGTTGCTGCTGGTGATGAGGGGAGGCTGCTGCTGCAGCTGCTGAGGGGAGGCAGCTGCTGGTGCTGAGGAGAGGCTGCTGAGGTGGTGAGGGAAGGCTGCTGATGTTGGTGAGGGGAGACTACTGGTGGTGGTGAGGCGAGGCTGCTGGTGATGAGGGGAGGTTGCTGCTGGTGATGAGGGGAGGCTGCTGCTGGTGATGAGAGGAGGTTGGTGTTGAGTGGTTGCTGGTGCCGAGGAGAGGCTACTGCTGGTGCTGAGGGGAGGCTGATGGGGAGGCTGCTGCTGGTGATGAGGGGAGGCTGGTGATGAGGGGAGGCTGCTGGTGGTTGTGATGAGGGGAGGCTGGTGGTGATGAGGGGAGGCGGCTGGCGGTGGTGAGAGGAGGCTGCAGGTGGTGGTGAGGGGAGTCTGCTGGTGGTGGTGAGGGGAGGCTGCTGCTGGGGGGAGGCTGCTGCTGGTATTGAGGGGAGGCTGCTGGTGGTTCTGAGTTGAGGCTGTTGCTGGTGCTGAGGGGGGCCTGTTTCTGAGGGGAGGCTGCGTCCGGCAGGGTGAGGCTGGTGCTGAGGGGAGGCTGCGACCGGCAGCGAGAGGCTGAGGAGGCGGTGGCGAGGACGACCAGGGCTAGTCGACAAGGATATGCCAATTGCATATCAAGATGATGCCAACCTCTGTGGACAGGTAGGAGGAACAAGAGTAGTTGACAAATAGGGTGATCAATAGATCTTGGAATAATAATAACTTCCACAATTGGATGTGTTTAAATAAAATGTTCCTGTGCTGAGATAATCTTATACATGTGCCCCTGCTGTGTACTGTGTAATGGCTGTGTCTGACTGTGTACAGAACACGGTCTGATCATACCACAGCTCCTGGGCAGGGGAGGAAGAAAAAGAATATACAGACATTACAGCAGGGGATCACAGCTGATTCTTTCTGTGAGGTAAAACATTTCACTGCCTGTTTTTAAACAATGTTTTACTTCAAAGAAAGAAACAGTTGGGATCCCATGCTGAAATGTCTGTATACTCTTTTGTTTCTTCCCCTTAGCATGAGATGTGGTTGTGGCACCCCAGGGGTCCGGTTGCCACAGTGGCATTGCCTCCCTCACAAGAGTTGATGCCATGCCTGGAAGCAAGCAGGGGTCCCCTAATCAGGCTTTACTAAGCATGCAACACTTTCCTGGCTCCAGACCAGCAAGGGGAGTCCCTCCCCTTGGCAACTGGGATCTGGAGGCGTGGTTAGTGAGACTTAGTGTGTGAGGAGTTGAAGTCAGGACATCGAGGAGAGAGGAGCTGGGGACTGGAACTGCGCGGCAGCTCACCCCAGAAGAACCAGCACAGAAGAAGCGGACACCGGAGTCCGAGGCTGTGGGGCACCGAAGGCCCAGCAGTAGAAACCGGAGGGCAGGAGACTGCAGGTCTCCAGGCCCCATCAGACGCCCAAAGGCTCAGCAGCACCGCAGGGTTCAGCACTGCCACGTGAGAGCGACGCACCAGCAAGGCCCGAGCTGCCTGCCATACGGGTGAGCACAGAAACGTTGCACTCAGGGACGAGGGCCACGCACAGCTACAAGCAGCAGGGCTAAAGAGTTTAGTGTAAAAGGAAGGCCTCCAATTTCACATGGCAAGGAGGATTCTTTACTTGCTTCCAGGCTGCCCGGACTTCCACTTCTAGCCAGCACTCTAGTCCCGGCTTGTCTAATCACCACCAGTAAAGATAAGAGGAAACCGCCATTGAGTTGTGGACTGATTATTGCTGCGCCATCAACCCCTGCACTACAACGCCCAGCATAACCCATAACATCTACACTGCCCTGGAGCTAAGTTCTACCTGAGGAGAGCCACACTATCCCTGCTGCAGTAACATCAGCTCCAGAGGACCAGCTCCGCAGCGGCGGCTCCCCTAGCCGCATACCACAGGTGGCGTCACGAACTTTATACAATCACCATAAATCCCCTATCAATAACCCCTGGGTCATGGACCGGGTCACCGCTACTGTGACATCCCCCAGCATTTACCGGCCCGGCACCGGGTACCCCATGGCCCAGAGGGCGCGTCATGGTATTAATTTGTCCACCATCTCAGTACATGATTATATGATACAATCATTCCCTCTGCACCTGAAAGGGGGGAGGGGAGGGAATGATTGATATAAGTGTATACAGTGCATTGTGAAAGTATTTGGTCCCCTTGAACTTTTCTAACTTTTGCCACATTTCTGGCATCAAACATAAAGATATAAAATTCTATTTTTTGGGGGAAGAATCAACAACAAGTGGGACACAATCGTGAAGTGGAACGAAATTTATTGTAAATTTTAAACTTTTTTAACAAATTAAAAACTGAAAAGTGCAGCGTGCAATATTATTCGGCCCTCTTGAGTTAATAATCGCCATCTTTTGCTGTGATTACAGCTGCAAGTCGCTGGGGGTATGTCACTATCAGTTTTGCAAATCGAGAGGCTGAAATTCTTGCCCATTCTTCCTTGCAAAACAGTTCGAGCTCATTGAGGTTGGATGGAGGGCGTTTGTGAACAGCAGTTTTTAGCTCTTTCCACAGATTCTCGATTGGATTCAGGTCTGGACTTTGACTTGGCCATTCTAACACCTGGATACGTTTATTTTTGAACCATTTTATTGTAGATTTTGCTTTATGTTTGGGATCATTGTCTTGTTGGAAGATAAATCTCCGTCCCAATCTCAGGTCTTTTGCAGACTCCAACAGGTTTTCTTCCAGAATGGTCCTGTATTTGGCTCCGTCCATCTTCACATCAATATTAACCATCTTCCCTGTCCCTGCTGAAGAAAAGCAGGCCCAAACCATGATGCTGCCACCACCATGTTTGACAGTGGGGATAGTGTTTTGAGGGTGATGAGCTGTGTTGCTTTTACGCCAAACATATCGTTTTGCATTGTGGCCAAAAAGTTTGATAATGGTTTCATCTGACCAGAGCACCTTATTCCACATGTTTGGTGTGTCTCCCAGGTGGCTTGTGACAAGCTTCAAATGAGACTTTTTATGGATATCTTTGAAAAATGGCTTTCTTCTTGCCACTCTTCCATAAAGGCCAGATTTGTGCAGTGTATGACTGATTGTTGTCCTATGGACAGACTCTCCCACCTCAGCTGTAGATCTCTGCAGTTCAACCAGAGTGATCATGGGCCTTTTGGCTACATCTCTGATCAATCTTCTCCTTGTTTGAGATGAAAGTTTAGAGGGACGGCTGGGTCTTGATAGATTTGCAGTGGTCTGATAATCCTTCCATTTCAATATGATCGCTTGTACAGTGCTCCTCGAGATGTTAAAAACTTGGGAAATCTTTTTGTATCCAAATCCGGCTTTAAACTTCACCACAACAGTATCTCGGACCTGCCTGGTGTGTTCCTTGGTCTTCATGATGCTCTCTGCACTTGAAACAGAACCCTGAGACTATCACAGAGCAGGTGCATTTATACGGAGACTTGATTACACACAGGTGGATTCTATTTATCATTACCAGTCATTTAGGACAACATTGGATCATTCAAAGATCCTCACTGAACTTCTGGAGTGAGTTTGCTGCACTGAAAGTAAAGGGGCCGAATAATATTGCACGCCCCACTTTTCAGTTTTTAATTTGTTAAAAAAGTTTAAAATATCCAATAAATTTCGTTCCACTTCACGATTGTGTCCCACTTGTTGTTGATTCTTTCCAAAAAAATTGAATTTTATATCTTTATGTTTGAAGCCAGAAATGTGGCAAAAGGTAGAAAAGTTCAAGGGGGCCAAATACTTTCACAATGCACTGTATATGATTGGGAAACATCTTTATTATTATAACAGTGTAAATACTGGAAGTGAGAAATCGTTCTGCTCTCAGTCTGCAGTGCTTGGACTGGGCACCAATCATGCTGACCCGCATCCTCATACATGCTGTGAGGCTGCTGAGTTGAGGTCAGGAGACCCGCGGTAAGTCCATGCATTGCGGTCCGAGCACAGACCGATATTCACTGATGGCTGAAGGAGCCTTAAAGGGGTTGTCCAGTCTAAATCCACAAGCCAGCAGTCCCTCTGTGTCACTGACTGAAGACTTGTGAATCCACACATCTTAAGCACTGTGAGGATTCGCTGGTGTCAGAGCCAGGAATGGCAATCACTTGGCTTCAAGGATGCGAAATGCAGACTCCCGGCCAGAAGGGGGGGTGTGGAGATAGAGGGAGAACAAACAGGTGGGCAGGTGAATTTAAAGGGTTGGCTCTGCCGTGAAGTACTGAGTGGTGGGACTTTATTTGAACAGTCATCCTGTGCTGACAGAGTCCCTTTAAACATAAGTCATACTCATCTTCTGGCGTCTTCATCAATTTTCAGCACTGCTTCGGTCTTGCGGCACCATCTTGTGAACGCAGCTTCTGACTGACTGGAAGTCAGAAGCTATGTCACAATCTCTCAATGCAAGTCTGAAAGCCTGAACGATGCTCTCATAGACTTGATCTGGTCATGGTGTGACAGTATTTGTCTCTTGTATGTGGTATTATTCAGTCACTATGTGGTGGTAATATGTGGTGTGGTCACAGTGTGGCAGAAAGTAGAGTTTTTCCAAGAGTGGTCGGTGGGACTGTGGAAGGTCTGAGGAGTGGAGGCGGAGCTGGGGTGAAGTCTGGGTGGAGTTTCAAGGGGGCCCCAAAATTTTGCCAGTATGGGGCCCCGAAATTCCTAGCAGCAGCCCTGCATGACCCTGGACTCTTGCCAAAGCTTTTTAGTGATGCTATTGTGCCAGTTTTGTCTATTGACTCGTCACACTCTGTCATGCATGAGAGGGGTAACCGAGTCAATAGCTGGTGCTATGCTAGAGTGGCATTGTAGAAGGCAGTGACACTGTCTGTGTCGTGGAGTAAAGATATGGATGTCAGTGGTAGAATAGAATTAGAGAGTGTGTGAGTGTGGAGACATGCAAGGTTTCTTCAGGGGTGTGCTATTTGCTGACATGGGTGACAGGTGAGGAGGACAGAGATGAGAAAGTGTTGGAATAATACATATTAATCTGTATGTGTATTGCAACAACTACTGTGCTGTTTCATATGTTGTGCATATTGTGAGGTTGTTAACAAAGTTTAGTTAAAAAAAAAAAAACTCCCACAGACAGGATGCCCCCTCCTTCTCTTCCTGTGTTGTTGTTATATATCTGATTTGATTTCCTCATGCTGCAGTAACACCAGACTCCATGCTGTGCCTATGCTGGATATAAATAAACCTACATTCTGTGTTCTAAACTCTGGATGTCACGCGGATTAATCCTCTGCTAACAGGTTATGGGCCCAGATGTACCAGAGTCCCAGAGTCACAGATCCCCAGAACACAGAGGAAAGAAAAGAAAGAAAGACAGCAAACTGAGAAGAAGCAAAGATGGCCACCAGCAGCAGCTCCATGAAATTTACAGTGCCAAGTCTCACTAACCAGAATTATCAATCCTGGAAATTCAAAGTGAAAATGCTGCTGATAAGAGAAGGTACGTGGAAATACACACAGGAGCCTAAACCTTACCCAGTGCCACAGGAGTGGACAGAGATTGATCAGAAAGCACAAAGTACCATATCACTCAGTATAGATGATGACCAGATTGTGCATGTGTGTAAATGTAATAGTGCAAAGGAAATGTGGGAGCAGTTGCAAAAGGTACATGAGAGGATAAATTTAAGCAATAAGCTCTATCTCATGAGAAAGCTGTACCAGTCTAAGCTACAGAAAGGCCAGGATATGCAGGATTACATAAGAAGTGTTCTGGAAGTTGTAGAACGCCTGAGAGGCATTGGGGAAGATCTAAAGGACTTTCATGTGGCCGCATTACTGCTTAGTGGCCTTCCAGAGAGCTATGATACGCTTGTAACCGTACTAGATGCGCGTCCAGATGATGAGCTTAGAGTGGAGTATGTCAGGGGGAAGCTCATAGATGAATATAAGCGAAAGGCAGAAGGTGTAAACAGTAGGACATGCAACACAAAATCTGCTTTACAGACACAAAACCTAACTGATAACAGGAAGCACATAAAAGAAACACGTGAATGTTTTGTTTGCAAGAAATCAGGATATTTGAAAGCTGACCGCAGAGTCTGGAAAGCTAGAATGAATCAGCTGAAAAAGCAAAGCAGTCATCAAAGGTGTAACGGGTCTGGGAGGCGGAACCTCTGAGCTACTATACAAGGGGGCAGTCCTTGTAAGGGAGCGGGTGGCGACCAGGGAAGACGGGCAGGTGACCGGGACAGTCTCTGAGTGAACGGGCTGGAGGTCACGGCAAGTGACCGGGGCAGTCTCTGGATGAACGGGCTGATGGTCACGGCAAGTGACCGGGGCAGTCTCTGAATGAACGGGCAGATGGTCACGGCAAGTGACCGGGGCAGTCTCTGGATGAACGGGCAGATGGTCACGGCAAGTGACCGGGGCAGTCTCTGGATGAACGGGCAGATGGTCACGGCAAGTGACCGGGGCAGTCTCTAGGTAAAGGGTTGGTACGACCTGTGGCGGCTGATGATAGACGTGAGCTCCCAGGTGAGCAGGCGAGAGTCTCTGGATGAACGGGTGGTCACAGCATGTGACGGCGGAGCCTCCAGGAAGACCAACAGACAGGCGGCAGATGAGCGCTCCCAGGTGAGCGGGCAGAAGTCTCTGGACAGGCGGGTGGTCACAGCACGTGACGGCAGAGCCTCCAGGTAGGCTAGCAGACAGGCAGCAGATGTGTGCTCCCAGGTGAGCGGGCAAGCTGGTCCATAGACAGACTGACAAGAGTTGGAAGGCAGACCGTCGGACCTCAGGCAAGCAGGCAGGTGGCTGATGTGCGCTTCCAGGTGAGCGGGCAGGCTGGTCCTTAGACAGACTGACAGGAGTAGTAAGGCAGACCGTCGGACCTCAGACTAGCAGGCAGGTAGCAGATAATCAGGCAGGAATCTGGCAGGTAACTGGCAGGTAACTGGCAACGGGACCTGAGGGCTGAAGCAGAGTAGTGAACAGTGCAACAACATTGCTCGGGCACCTCCATTTTGGAGGAGGTGCCTTATATATGGTGAAGTCCTCCGGCCATTGGCCGGGGACTCCTTAGGACGGCGCGCGCGGCCCCTTTAAGAGGGAGGGAGAGCGCGCGCGCGCGCCCTAAGCACAGTGGCCGGGAAGGAGCGCGCGCTGCCAGCAGAGCGGGAGGAGGATGCCGGGCACGGAGCAGGGAGGTGAGGGGAACAGCGTCCCTGCCTGGCAGAGGGCAGGGACGCCGGCGCTACAAAAGGGTTAAAAGTGCTGTATCTGGAGAAAATGATTCGGTGAATACTGAAACTGCATTTACTGTCAGTGCAAATACATCAAAGCATGCATGGTGTATAGACTCTGGAGCAACTAGTCACATGACTAATAACAGAGACTTCTTTTCTAAGCTTAACCAAAGTAAATCAGAGAAAGTGATTATGGCTAATGGTCAGTACTTGACTTCAGAAGGCATAGGAGATGGTTATATTGATTGTCAAATCTCACCAACACAAAGCAGGAAGATCCCAGTAAAGGATGTGCTGTATGTGCCTAGTCTTGAAAGTAATCTACTATCTGTGAAGAAACTCACAAAACAAGGAAATGAAGTTACATTTAAGCATGATAGCTGCATCATCTCAAAGGAAGGTCACACACTAGTAGAGGGAAACATCACAGATGAACTTTATCAGCTGAAATGCAAAGAGTGTGTGTATACAGCGCAACAAGAAGAGCATAAAAACTGTATTCATGTGTGGCATATGCGTCTGGCACACAGAGACCCAGAAGCAATAAGAAAGTTAGTCCAAAAGCAACTAGCTGAGGATATTGCAATTGATCTATGTAACCAGACAATGAAGTGTACTAGCTGCATCAAAGGGAAAATGTCTAGGAAAGCTTTTCCTAAGAGAATTAGTACAACAACAGCACAGCCACTAGATTTAATACACACAGATGTCTGTGGTCCAATGAGCACTCTGACCCCAGGGAAGAAGAGATATTTTCTCACATTTATTGATGATCATTCAAGATATACAGTTGTCCACCTGCTTCACAGCAAGAAGGAAGTTCCAGAGAAACTTGAAATATACCTAGCTGAAGTATATAATAAATTTGGAAGAATGTCAAAGATTCTACGTGCAGATAATGGGACTGAATATACAAGTAATGAGACACAGAGCATTTTAAAGAAAAATGGAATCCTATTTCAGACCACTGTACCGTACAACCCAGAGCAAAATGGTGTCGCGGAAAGAAGGAACCGAACACTATGTGAAAGTGGAAGAAGCATGTTATTTGATGCAAATCTACCCACAGTATATTGGGGTGAAGCAATCATGACAGCTTGCTATCTTCAGAACAGACTACCAGGTAAAGCTACAGACAAAACTCCATTTGAGCAATGGAATAGCAGAAAGCCAAAATTACATCACATAAGAATATTCGGAACTAAAGCATTTGTATATGTTCCCAAAGAAAGGCGAATTAAGTGGGAATCTCACGCTAAGGAAGGTATCCTGGTAGGCTATAATAATAATAATAATAATAATTTTTATTTATATAGCGCCAACATATTCCGCAGCACTTTACAATTAAGCGGGGACATGTACAAACAATAAATTCAATACAAGGTGAGACAGTTTAACAGTTACATCAGGAGTGAGGTTCCTGCTCGCAAGCTTACAATCTACATGGAAATGGGGGGACACAATAGGTGGAAAGTGCTTGTTATTTCAGGTCTGGCAATTATAATAAGTCGGGATTATCATATAAAGCTGTATGATCCGGTCATCAGCCTGTATGTTAAAGTGCAATACTCAATTACCGAGTGCAGTTATCGAGTGCATGGAGGGTGTAGAAACAGATGAACAGTAGGGTGCAGATTCTGAATAGTATTTAGGAGGGAACAGGGGAAAGTTAGTTTACTGAGTAGTTGAGGTGGTAGGCTTGTTTAAAGAGATGGGTTTTTAAAGCGCGCTTGAAGACATCGGGGCTAGGCATCAATCGGATCGTCTGGGGTAGAGCATTCCAGAGAACTGGTGCAGCACGAGAGAAGTCTTGGAGACGGAGGTGTGAGGTTCGGATTATGGGGGATGTTAGCCTTAGGTCATTTGTGGAACGGAGGGCACGTGTAGGATGATAGACTGAGATGAGAGAGGAGATATAAGGTGGTGCTGAACTGTAGAGAGCTTTGTGGGTGAGAGCAATGAGTTTATATTGGACCCTGTAGTGAATGGGTAACCAGTGTAATGACTGGCACAAGGTGGAGGCATCAGTGAAGCGGCTGGACATAAATACGACCCTGGCTGCCGCATTCAGGACAGATTGGAGAGGGGAAATTTTGGTAAGAGGGAGACCGATCAGAAGAGAGTTGCAGTAGTCCAGACGAGAGTGAATAAGAGCGACAGTAAGAGTTTTAGCAGTTTCCAAAGTGAGAAAAGGTCGGATTCTGGAGATGTTTTTAAGATGCAGGTGACAAGAGCGAGTGAGTGATCGGATATAGGGAGTAAAGGAAAGGTTAGTGTCGAATATGACCCCAAGGCAGCGGGCGTGCTGCTTGGGAGTTATGGTTGACCCCTCCAAGGTAATTTCGATATTAGGTAGAGTTAGGTTACTAGAGGGGGGAAACACAAGAAGTTCAGTTTTGGAGAGATTCAATTTGAGATAGAGGGAGGACATGATGCTAGACACAGCAGATAAACAATCCTTGGTGTTTTGTATTAGGGTAGGGGTGATGTCAGGGGAAGAAGTGTATAGTTGGGTGTCGTCAGCATAGAGATGATACTGGAACCCAAATCTGCTGATTGTTTGTCCAATAGGGGCAGTGTATAGAGAGAAGAGGAGGGGGCCTAGGACTGAGCCCTGAGGAACCCCGATAGTAAGGGGATGAGGAGGGGAAGAGGAGCCGGCAAAAGATACAGTGAAGGAGCGGTCAGAGAGGTAGGAGGAGAACCAGGAGAGAACGGTTTCCTTGAGGCCTATAGAGCGGAGCATAGTGAGGAGGAGCTGGTGATCCACAGTGTCAAATGCTGCAGAGAGATCCAGGAGAATCAGCAGGGAGCAGTGACCTTTGGATTTGGCTGTTAGTAGATCGTTAGAGACTTTAGTGAGGGCAGTTTCAGTGGAGTGTAAGGAGCGGAAACCAGATTGTAGAGGGTCGAGGAGAGAGTTATCTGAGAGATAGCGGATTAGACGGGAGTGGACCAAGCGTTCCAGGAGTTTAGAGATGAAGGGAAGATTAGAGACAGGTCTATAGTTAGCAGTGCAGTTCTGGTCCAGGGATGGCTTTTTAAGTAAAGGGGTTATGATGGCATGTTTAAATGAGGAGGGAAAGATACCTGACGAAAGAGAGAGGTTAAATATTTTAGTCAGGTGAGTGGTGACCACCGGTGAGAGGGACTGCAGGAGATGTGAAGGAATGGGGTCACTGTTGCAGGTTGTAGGCCGAGAAGAAGTGAGGAGCTGGGTAACCTCTTCTTCTGTGACAGGCTCAAAGATGGCTAGTGAGCTTGAAGTGCGGTAGGGAAGGGGATCCAGGCACTGAGGAGATTGGGCTGAGATGTCCTGATGGATGTGGTTGATTTTTTCCAAGAAATAAGTGGCCAGATCCTCACTGCTGAGGTTGGTGGTGGGGGCCTGTGCTTTAGGTTTCAGGAGGGAGTTTAAGGTTTCGAAAAGTCGTTTTGGGTTGTTGGACATTGAAGTGATGAGGGTGGTGAAGTAGGATTGTTTGGCCAGATGAAGGGCAGAGTTATAGGTTTTGGGCATGAATTTATAGTGGATGAAGTCCTCTGCTAAAAGAGATTTTCTCCACTGACGCTCAGCACACCTCGAGCAACGTTGAAGAAAGCGTGTTTGCATCGTGTGCCAGGGCTGCCGTTGTCTGTGTCGGATCTTTCTGCGAGTAGAAGGAGCTGCTTCATCTAGGGCGCTCTTCAGTGTATTGTTGTAGTGTGACAATGCCAAGTCTGGACAGGAGAAGGAGGAGATGGGGGCTAAAGATGTGTGGAGATTGTCCATAAGCTGCTGGGTATTAATGGTACGTGTATTCCTATAATTGTGGTAAGTGGGGGTGTCCCGGGTGAGGAGACAATTCTTAACAGAGAAGGAGAGAAGGTTGTGGTCCGAGAGCGGGAGAGGGAAGTTGGTAAAGTCATCCAGCAAGCAGAGACTGGAAAAAACCAGGTCCAGAGTGTTCCCGTCTTCATGGGTAGGAGAATTCGTAAACTGTGAGAGACAGAATGAAGAAGTTAGAGAAAGTAGATGAGAGGCAGATTGGGAGAGGGGGTCATCGATGGGGATGTTAAAGTCGCCCATGATGAGGGTGGGGATGTCACAGGATAGAAAGTGAGGAAGCCAGGTGGCAAAGTGATCCAAGAACTGGCGGGCGGAGCCTGGAGGGCGATACACGACTGCCACTCGCAGGGAGAAGGGTTTAAAGAGTCTGATGGTGTGGACTTCAAAGGAAGGAAACATAAGTGAGGGAACCGGGGGGATGACCTGGAAAGCACATTGTGAGGAAAGGAGCAGACCAACACCTCCACCCTGTCTGTTGCCATGTCTGGCGGTATGTGAAAATTTCAGCCCACCAAACGAGAGAGCAGCAGCAGCGGTGGTGTCTAGCTGCTGAATCCAGGTTTCTGTGATAGCCAGAAGGTTAAGAGAATTAGAGAGGAAAAAATCATGGACGTAAGTTAGTTTGTTACACACAGACCGTGCGTTCCAGAGAGCGCAATGGAAATCAATAGGAGAGGGCATGCACTGAACGTTAATAAGATTAGCAGGGTTTCTATATGCAGCTGGAGGAGAGTGGTGTACGCTAGTGGAGGGGGGCCCAGGGTTGGGGGAGATGTCGCCTGCGACTAGTAAAAGGAGAAAGAAGAGAAAGATCAGGTGGTCTAATGATTTGTATGAACGTTTTGAATGCTGTATGGAGGTAGAGGATGGTTTGCAGTGGGTGAGGAATGTCAGTAGAGCCTCAGAGTTATACATGGGAGAGGGGAGAAGGGAGGGGCTGATATAGAGAGAGTGCACAGAATGTTTTGAAGGGCGGGTGAGTTGTGAGAAAGCAGAAGTGAAAACAAATAAAAAGCAGATTGATAAGACTAATGCAAAATGCACTATGACTGACCAAGAAGCATGTTTGTATGAAAATTTTATGCACCTTACCTGTCTCCTGCCCAACTGCCATGGTCTAACTGCACTTGTAATTATTGCACTTAAAATCTATTGCACGCGTGACCCAGCACGCGTGCTATTCCCAGCCAGAGCTGAATATATATGAAATGAAATGTCTGCTAGAGGCCAGCACCAGTTGGTCATACTGAGTAATTAGCCAATTAGCACTGGGCTAGAGCAGGCAATGCTATGTAAGATAAACACAGAGGCCATAAACCAGTGAAAGAGAAGGCTTTGAACATTTTAAAGTAGAAACAAAACAAAAAGACAAAAAGATGCAGGACCAAACAATTAAATACCATGGAAAAATGTTGCTAGAGAATATGACTCTGTTCACACTTATCAGACAGCACACAAACGGATGGATGGATTAAATACCATGGAAAAATGTTGCTAGAGAATATGACTCTGTTCACACTTATCAGACAGCACACAAACGGATGGATGGATTAAATACCATGGAAAAATGTTGCTAGAGAATATGACTCTGTTCACACTTATCAGACAGCACACAAACGGATGGATGGATTAAATACCATGGAAAAATGTTGCTAGAGAATATGACTCTGTTCACACTTATCAGACAGCACACAAACGGATGGATGGATTAAATACCTGTGTGAAGAAGAAGAGAGGAGAGTGGATTAACAGCTTCCGGCCATGGTCTAACTGCACTTGTAATTATTGCACTTAAAATCTATTGCACGCGTGACCCAGCACGCGTGCTATTCCCAGCCAGAGCTGAATATACAGCTACAGCGAAACCCAGAAAGGTTATAGGATTCTACACCCAGAAACAAACTAGATCACAATAAGTAGAGATGTAGTGATTGATGAGAACTTTGTATCACCCAAGTTTTGTGACATCACGCCAGTAGTCCAGCTGAAGTCACAATTACAAGACAGCAACAAGGAGGATGTAGAGGTCTGGCTGGATTCTTCAACTAATGAAGGAACAACAGAAAAATCAGGTGAATCTGAAATCAGGAGATCGTCAAGATCAAACAAAGGTATACCAGCTAAACGTCTATCCTACATTGTCAAGACACTACCTGAGTCAGAGCCGCAGTCATGGGATGAAATGCAAGCACTACCTGTCCATGAAAGAACAAAGTGGATCGATGCCGCTAATGAGGAAATCAAATCGCTTCATCAATTCCAAACTTGGAAACTCACCAAGCTACCACAGGGCAAAAAGGCAATCAAGTGCAAGTGGGTCTTCAAAACCAAATATGACTCTGAAGGTAAAGTCCACAGATTCAAAGCAAGGTTGGTCGCAAAAGGATATTCTCAAAAGTATGGCGAAGATTATGATGCTACATTTGCTCCAGTCGCTAAACAGACCACGTTCAGAGCTTTGTTAGCTGTAGTTGCTGTACAAAAGATGTATGTCAGACATTTGGATATAAAAACTGCCTTTTAAATGGTGACATTGAGGAGGACTTATACATGACTCAACCTGAAGGTTATGTAAAAAGAGGTGAAGAGAATTTTGTTTGCAAACTACAAAAATCTCTCTATGGTCTTAAGCAATCAGCAAGAGCATGGAACACCAAGATGAATAAAGTCTTGTTGGAAGAAGGATTTAAAAGAGATCAAGCAGATCCGTGCTTATACACAAAATATACAGATGGAAAGTGGATGTATATTCTCTTATATGTGGACGACGTGATTGTTGTTCATCAAGACGACGCAGAAATTGGAAAAATGACTGAAATTCTGAATCAGCACTTTGAAACAAAAGACCTTGGAAGTGTGACATATTATCTAGGAATCCAAATCCAGAGAGAGGAAGATGGAAGTTTTCTTCTAAACCAAAGTGCAAAAATTAATTTGATTCTGAATCAGTTTAAAATGTCAGAGGCCAAAGGTATATCAACCCCAATGGAACCATCCTACCTGAAGCTGGAAGGAGAAGATGACCTGTTGCCTAACAATGAGAAATATCGTCAGGCAGTGGGGGCACTTCTATACATATCAACTATGACTCGACCGGATATCACAACAACAGTTGGAATCCTTTGCAGATATGTGGAAAAACCGCGCCAAAGAGACTGGAATGCTGTTAAGAGACTTCTCCGATATTTGAAAGAAACGCAAGATGTAAATTTAAAACTATCTGCAGCAGGAGATCTAGAACTTACCGGCTATATAGATGTGGATTGGGCTGGTGATTCGCGTGATCATAAATCCACAAGTGGATACTTGTTTAAAGTTGGAGAAAGTTCAATCTCCTGGTCTAGTAGGAAACAAGTGTCTGTTGCCTTGTCATCTTCAGAAGCGGAGTATGTGTCCGCAGCCTATGCAAGCCAGGAGGTTGTTTGGCTAAGACAATTGATGGACGATCTTGGCAAACCGACAACTCAGCCGACGGTGATTTATGAGGACAACCAAGGATGCATTAAACTTGCATGCAGTGAAAAAAATCAGTGCTAGAACCAAGCACATTGACGTCAGACATCATCATCTACGTGATTTGATAGATCGTGGGATAATTCAGTTTGTCTATTGTGAAACTGATAAGATGGTAGCTGACATTATGACAAAGCCATTGCCACGAGCTAGGTTCCAAGAATTGAGAACCACAATGGGACTAAGAGGATAAGTAGTTGTTGAGTGGGGGTGTTGGAATAATACATATTAATATGTATGTGTATTGCAACAACTACTGTGCTGTTTCATATGTTGTGCATATTGTGAGGTTGTTAACAAAGTTTAGTTAAAAAAAAAAAAAAAAAACTCCCACAGACAGGATGCCCCCTCCTTCTCTTCCTGTGTTGTTGCTATATATCTGATTTGATTTCCTCATGCTGCAGTAACACCAGACTCCATGCTGTGCCTATGCTGGATATGAATAAACCTACATTCTGTGTTCTAAACTCTGGATGTCATGCGGATTAATCCTCTGCTAACAGAAAGTGAGTAGATGGTGATGAGGTAGGGGGAGAGGGGAGGTTGTGAAGTTAGATAGGGAGCAGAGACGGGTGAAGATAAGGTCTAATATATTTCCGTCTGTGTGGGTGGCTGAGGAGGAACATTGAGTAAGTTCAAAAGATAAAGTAAGACACAGGAGTTTGGAGGCTGCTGACTGGAGGGTGTCAGTAGGGATGCTGAAGTCACCCATTATGATAGTGGGAATGTCAGCAGAAAGAAAGTGAAGAAGCCAGGTGGAGAATTAGTCAATATAGGTAGTGGCTGGGCCCGGAGGTCGGTATATGACGGCCACTTGGAGGTAGAATATATGCGGACAGAGTGGACTTCAAAAGAGAAGATAAGGGAGGTTAGAGGTGGGATTGGATTAAAGGTGCAGTTGGTAGAAAGAAGAAGACCCACTCCTCCGCCATGTATGTTGCCAAGGAGAAGAGTGTGGGCAAAGTGGAGGCCATCATAACACAGCGGAGCAAGGGAGGCAGTGTTGGAGGGTGTCAGCCATGTTTCGGTGAGGCCCAGGAAGGAGAAATTGTGAGAGGTAAGGAGGTCATGAATCACATGGAGCTTATTACAGACAGAGTGGGCATTTCAGAGTGCTCCAGAGAGAGGGAGCAGAGGGGTGGTCATCAAGGACACAGGTTTTACATAGGAGAGATTGCGGTAATTCATATTAGGATGAGAGCGATAAGAGGGGGAATAAATGGGAAGTATCAGATGTGGGCAGGCTGGCATTATGGGGAGGCAAACAAAGCAAATGCCTGGGGCCCCCACTCCCTCAGGGGCCCCCAGTGGGGGCGTAATGGTTGCGGCCACACTGGGGGCTGTGTTGGGGGCTCCTTTCCAATTATCAATGAGACAGGAGCTACGTCGTTCCTGCACTCTCAATAGAAACGGCCAGGCAGCGCTCCATCCCCTCCAGCCCCTGCCAGTGACTTTGGTCTGAGACTGAGCTAGTTTTTTCTGCGCATGTGACAGGATGCTGAAGGAATCAGGTGAGGCGCTGACACGTACAAGTGTGTGAGGCAAAACCTGTGCCTCGTCCCAGCACTGCAGCCTCTGTCTGTTCCCTCTGACTCCCAGCTCATGGTCCGTGACTTGAAGCTTATCTTTTAATGTTCCATGCTATTATGGACAACAGCAAGATATCTTACTGAAAAGTGCAGCCGGCATTCCAGGCTGTGCGGTGGGCTGCCTTTTCTGCAATATATCTTAGTGGAAACTGTCAGACTGATGTCAGCTGAGCTCACCAAGCAGAAAACACTTTGGTAACTAGTAGCTGATGGAGCGGGGATGAGGGAGGCTGGGAGATAGGAGAGTGGGGGGCTGTCAGCAGGCTCGGGCAGGCCTGGCGGGGTGCCAGGAAATTTCCCGGTGGGCCCCGGGCCCCCTGCAGAGAAGGCAGAGGAGAACTTAGAGAAAAAAAAAGTGGTCGCGGGCCCTTTAAGGGCGCGCGCACACACTCTCACCGCCGCCGCGATGCCCAGAACAGTAGCGGGAGGGGCCTGGGAGCAGGAGAGCTGAAGAGCAGAGCAGGGGCTGTACTGCAGCGTCACATTTAGCAGACAGGGCCGCACGTCTGCTGAAAGTGACGTCACAGCGCGCCCTGCACTGAAGTCTCCCGCCTTAGGAGCGCTTCTGTACTGTACAGATTGTGTAATATAGTGTGTGTTTGTATGAATTTTTATGTATATGCTGCCTGCCTGTGTGTGTGTGCCTGTGTATGTGTATATGCCTGTGTGTGTGTATATTCCTGTGTGTGTGTATATGCCTGCATGTGTGTGTGTATATGCCTGTGTGTGTACAGTGTGTGTATATGCCTGCCTTCATGTGTGTGTGTGTATGCCTGCATGTGTGTACAGTGTGTGTGTATATGCCTGCATGTGTGTGTGTATATATACCTGCATGTGTGTGTATATGCCTGCATGTGTGTGTGTGTGTATGCCTGCATGTGTGTGTGTGTGTGTGTATATGCCTGCTTGTGTGTGTGTATGTATGCCTGCATGTGTGTGTGTATATGCCTACATGTGTGTGTGTGTGTATGCCTGCATGTGTGTGTGTGTATATGCCTGCATATGTGTGTGTGTGTGTGTATATGCCTGCTTGTGTGTGTGTGTATGTATGCCTGCATGTGTGTGTGTGTGTATGCCTGCATGTGTGTGTGTATATGCCTGCGTGTGTGTGTATATGCCAGCATGTGTATGTATTTGAGTGCCTGCATGCCTACGTGTATATGTGTCTTCACAAGTTTGTGCGTGCTTCCCTGCTTGTCTGCATGTGTGTGTGTATATGCCTGTGTGTGTACAGTGTGTGTATATGCCTGCCTTCATGTGTGTGTGTGTATGCCTGCATGTGTGTACAGTGTGTGTGTATATGCCTGCATGTGTGTGTGTATATATACCTGCATGTGTGTGTATATGCCTGCATGTGTGTGTGTGTGTGTATGCCTGCATGTGTGTACAGTGTGTGTGTATATGCCTGCATGTGTGTGTGTATATATACCTGCATGTGTGTGTATATGCCTGCATGTGTGTGTGTGTATGCCTGCATGTGTGTGTGTGTGTGTATATGCCTGCTTGTGTGTGTGTATGTATGCCTGCATGTGTGTGTGTGTATATGCCTACATGTGTGTGTGTGTGTGTATGCCTGCATGTGTGTGTGTGTATATGCCTGCATATGTGTGTGTGTGTGTGTATATGCCTGCTTGTGTGTGTGTGTATGTATGCCTGCATGTGTGTGTGTGTGTATGCCTGCATGTGTGTGTGTATATGCCTGCGTGTGTGTGTGTGTATATGCCAGCATGTGTATGTATTTGAGTGCCTGCATGCCTACGTGTATATGTGTCTTCACAAGTTTGTGCGTGCTTCCCTGCTTGTCTGCATTTTTGTGTGTGATTGTCTGAGTGTGTCTGTGCATGATTGCGTGTGCATTTCTGTGTGTGTGACTCGCCCCCTGGGCCGCGGGGCACGCGGATCCGGGCGATAGGGAGACGCTGGGAGTAGTAGTGGCGGCCCGGTCCCGCGGCTCTGGGTGGTCAGGCCAATGGTAGTCTGCTACGTGCTTCAGATTATGTCCGACTACGCCACCCGTGGATTGCGGTTATTAGGAACCGCCGCTGCAAGGCAGTCCGCTGGGGCTGATGATGTGTGCAGCTGGGATGATGTGACTCCCCACGGGAAGAGTGCGGCCCCAGGGCAGTGTAGTGGATGGTGGGAGTGATGGTGGTGAGGGTCCCAGTACCGGTAGTGCTGGAGGCGCGAAGGAGCACACAGACAACAAGTTACAGTCCAGGGTCTTTACTCACAGTTCATTTGTTCCGGGTCACTTCTGTACAGGTAGTGACCGCCCGACCCGTGCTGCGTCCACCAAGTGTGGGGCTCGGTCAACTCCCAAGCAGTTCAGGAGCATGGAACAGGACCCCCTTTAATCCTTTCTCTGGCCTGCCTCACCAGTGACCCACTTTTGTCCGGCTGCCGCGGACTTGTGCGGTTAAATGTGGGCCCCGTCCTCCGCTGTCCTATATGGTGCCTTCCTAGCAGGTTTGATGAGGTGTCGCACCAATAGATGATCACGACGACCGGTCTTTGGCTGAGGGTTGTTTCTCCTCCAAAAACTTGGGATCCGGTACCCTTAATCTGCTTGACCCTGCACCCTGGATTCTCGTGGGTTCTTAGGGTCCCTTCCACCTTCTTGTTCCTGAGCCCTTCTGTTTCTCTGTCTCTCCTTCTCTTTCTCTGTTCCTTTCTGTTCCGTTCTCTTGGAGCTGAGATGAGCCAAAATCCCAGCTCCCCTTCACCTCCTCCTCGGCCTCTCACTAGGCCCTCCTGGAGTAGAGCTCCTACAGAGCCTCTACTCCCTGTCTTCTTCTCTGGCTGAACTGACTGAACGAACGAACCTAGATCTAAGATGGTGCCCACCTCTGACCATGAGCCCAGGTGACCAGCAACCAATGGGCTCCTTCCTATGCTCAGGAACCAACCCCTATCTGCCCCTACAGCACTGGTTGTTCCACCCCCCTCCCCACTCCAGGCAGGGACATAGTCGGTCGTGCCTGCACTTCTGTCTAGTGGGAGCACCGTTGAGCTGTCCCTCGGAAATGGGTTGTGTGTGCTGTATGCAGCTAACTGAGCCCTGGTCCATACTCCATCCTTACCTGGGAGTGGAATATCACACCTCTGGGCTGAGGTGCAATACCCCCGTAGCGGCCGAACCCTCGGGGCGCTTATTCCCCCCTGGTAAAGCACAGCACGTCCTCGGGCTGGAAAAGAGCAAAAACAGTTAATTACAGGACATGCAAACTTTTTAAAACTTTTCACATCAGAAAGCAGGCAACATAGTTCAATTCCCTTTATGGGAAACGCTTTTCTTTTCTTGTCACACTATTATAAAACGCTTACTAATACTTCTGGAACTCTTTTGACATATAAACACTATTAGAAAACATTCACATTACTATCTAGCAGCATATAAAAACTTTTCATATAAAACATTTGCAGGAAAACATTTTTACAACACATTCTTGGATCCTGGCGACCAGGTGTGCACTCTTCTGGTAAGTGCAGGAACTTTGGCAAACTTGTAAACACGAGGGACTTGCTGTCCCGAGGTAGACGTGGTAGTCTTTTTATAAAACCAGTAGGGGGCGCTTTAGGAAGCGCAACTATATACAAGGGATTGACCGCTCTCAGTCCTCGGCCAGTTTTGGGAAGGGAATGGCTGCTCACAGTCCTCAGCCTGGTAGGGGATGAGGGGCACACAGGTAACAGTTCAATATTTGTCCCAACGGGGACCACACTTTCAAGATGGGAACAGTCCCAAAAACAGTTCTGATACCCTGACGGGTAACTATGTACACAGGTACTTTGCTACTTACTAGTAGCGGTGTCCTCCATATGCTCCTTCTTCCTCC
Source organism: Phyllobates terribilis (assembly GCF_046119375.1). NCBI lineage: Eukaryota > Metazoa > Chordata > Amphibia > Anura > Dendrobatidae > Phyllobates > Phyllobates terribilis. The sequence continues at coordinate 83,100,018 of NW_027362771.1, read as the reverse complement.
TCATATGGTTCTTCAGACCCGTCCGGGTCCTCTTGGCTCTCCTCATAGCCACGGTGTTGTAGCTCCTCCTCAGTGAGCCGATGAACATGTAGGGCGTATGGTCCTTTTGCACCTACGTGGCGGGTAAAGGCGACCACATCACCAGGGTATAGGTCACGGCCACGATGTCCCTCAGGTAGATGACTCTCAACGTCCCTGCGGGTCACAAAGACGTCGCCTGCTATTTCTGGGTCCCTGATGAAGCCCCAGCCGTTCTCCATGTGGAATTTGACTATGGTCCCGGTGATTCGGGGACCACGGGCTGCTTGGGGGTCTTGGCGGGCCTTGCGCTTTTGCTCAGCACTCTGGGCTTGGAGCCTTTCCTCTCTGACGCGCCTCTCTCGTCGCTCCCGCTCAAAGGTCGCCAGTTGCTGATGACAGGCCTCCAGACGACGGACTGCGTCTGCCCGGGTCTCTTGAGAGAACCCCATCAAGTTCTCGCTGGTGGGGTCCCACGCAAATTGGACGTCCTCCAGTGGGGGTAGGGTGACCTCGACGGGTTCAGGAGCCGGTATCAGAAGCTCGCGCGGGGGCTGGAACTTCCATGGCTGATTGCCGGTCACTTCAGCCGGCCACTCCAGCGGCAGTCCATCCGGACCGGTGTGATGTGCCAATAGGTCCACGCCCAGCGATGGTATAGTGGGGGGACCTGATCTGGGAGCAGCGCCCGGGGGCACTTGGCCTTGCGACCAGGCCGGGGGTCTTGTGGCTGCGCTAGGTGGCAGTCCCATCCGGGACAGGGGTGCAGGCTTAGCGATGGCGCCCGGGTCATCCAGGCCTTGCGACCGGGCCGATGATGCTTCCTGCTTTACGGTGCCCGGGGTCAAGGGGCGTGGTGCTGGGCGGGGCGTGGCCGCGGCGCTCGCCGCTTGAGGCCTAGCCGGGAGCAGTGGCGGCGCGGCAACAGGTGCGGTGAGTGGGGCTTCTGGTGCTGCGACGGGAGGCTGGGGCAGGCCTGCGGGTGCTGGGCTTGGGGTGGTGACGTCCCCTTCACTTGCCTCAGTCCTCGTGGCTCCCTCCGTGGCGTCGCCTCCGGTCCTCTCTCCTGCTGCGCCGTCCTCAGAGGCAGGCAAACCCCGGGGTGCGGCTGAGGCCTGTCGCTGTTGGGTCTCGGCCTGCCGGGCCAGTTCCTCTCTCCACTCGGTGAGTGCACCTCGCTGCGCCCGGACCATCCTCCGCTCCAGGTCCTCCAGTGCAGCTTGCGCACACTCCGGGTCTCTGGGGAGCTGCGCTAGGACTTCTGCTAGGCTGCAGAGCGGTTCGGCCTGCAGCAGGCTTCGGGCCAGGAGGCTGGTGCTGCTGAGGGCGCCCATCCCCGGGTGCGGTCTGTCTGGACTGATCCAGACCACCCACTGCCCCGCAGTTTTCTTTCCTATCCGCCCCCATGGGGGGTGGTCTTGGGGGCATCTGCTGACAATCACCTTTAGGGGCAGCCCCCCCACGTTGACGGACATTTCCACAGCAGTGCTCATGGTTGTCGGGGGCGGGCTTCCTCTTTGGCGCCATTCTGGGACCCGGCCCACGATGGGAGGCGGCCTCCTGTGGTCTTTTGGCACGCACATTATGGCGCTCGTTCTTCTGGGGCGGGCGCCATCTTTAGTACAGTGAAACAGTCTCTTTTCAGGTGCGCAGTACCCGTGGTTAGCGGGCACGAAATCCTGCCGACTACGCCAAAGCTGACTTGCCCCCTGGGCCGCGGGGCACGCGGATCCGGGCGATAGGGAGATGCTGGGAGTAGTAGTGGCGGCCCGGTCCCGCGGCTCAGGGTGGTCAGGCCAATGGTAGTCTGCTACGTGCTTCAGATTATGTTCGACTACGCCACCCGTGGATTGTGGTTATTAGGAACCGCCGCTGCAAGGCAGTCCGCTGGGGCTGATGATGTGTGCAGCTGGGATGATGTGACTCCCCACGGGAAGAGTGCGGCCCCAGGGCAGTGTAGTGGATGGTGGGAGTGATGGTGGTGAGGGTCCCAGTACCGATAGTGCTGGAGGCGCGAAGGAGCACACAGACAACAAGTTACAGTCCAGGGTCTTTACTCACAGTTCATTTGTTCCGGGTCACTTCTGTACAGGTAGTGACCGCCCGACCCGTGCTGCGTCCACCAGGTGTGGGGCTCGGTCAACTCCCAAGCAGTTCAGGAGCATGGCACAGGACCCCCTTTAATCCTTTCTCTGGCCTGCCTCACCAGTGACCCACTTTTCTCCGGCTGCGCGGACTTGTGCGGTTAAACGTGGGTCCCGTCCTCCGCTGTCCTATATGGTGCCTTCCTAGCAGGTTTGATGAGGTGTCGCACCAATAGATGATCACGACGACCGGTCTTTGGCTGAGGGTTGTTTCTCCTCCACCAACTTGGGATCCGGTACCCTTAATCTGCCTGACCCTGCACCCTGGATTCTCGTGGGTTCTTAGGGTCCCTTCCACCTTCTTGTTCCTGAGCCCTTCTGTTTCTCTGTCTCTCCTTCTCTTTCTCTGTTCCTTTCTGTTCCTTTCTGTTCCGTTCTCTTGGAGCTGAGATGAGCCAAAATCCCAGCTCCCCTTCACCTCCTCCTCGGCCTCTCACTAGGCCCTCCTGGAGTAGAGCTCCTACAGAGCCTCTACTCCCTGTCTTCTTCTCTGACTGAACTGACTGAACGAACGAACCTAGATCTAAGATGGTGCCCACCTTTTATACCTCCCTCTGACCATGAGCCCAGGTGACCAGCAACCAATGGGCTCCTTCCTATGCTCAGGAACCAACCCCTATCTGCCCCTACAGCACTGGGTGTTCCACCCCCCTCCCCACTCCAGGCAGGGACTTAGTCGGTCGTGCCTGCACTTCTGTCTAGTGGGAGCACCGTTGAGCTGTCCCTCGGAAATGGGGTGTGTGTGCTGTATGCAGCTAACTGAGCCCTGGTCCATACTCCATCCTTACCTGGGAGTGGAATATCACACCTCTGGGCTGAGGTGCAATACCCCTGTAGCGGCCGAACCCTCGGGGCGCTACATGTGCTTGCCTGCGTGTGTACGTGTCCCCATTTCTGTGAGTATGTGTATCTGCGTGTGTATATTAGGGCTCTTTCACATGTCCTGATATTTACGGGACTGGAGATATGTGTCCACCTGTGTGTCATCCGTGTGACACATACCAGTGCTTGGGAATCAGTGTACAGTTAACGCTGTTCCCAAGAGCCGGGTGCTGAGCGCTTGCCCTCATCATGGATCCCTGCCGGCGCTGCGATCAGCAGCAGCAGGGTCAATGATGAGAGTAGTAGTCAACTCCCGCCGTGTCCAACTGTAAAAATAGGAATAAAATTAAAAAATCCTTATACTCACCTCTCCTAAGTGTCACCCGCTGTAATCTGTGCGAGCGCTCACGCCGAGGAGAATGACTTCTGCAGCGAGCGGGCCTCGGAGCTGCACTCAGTGATTGACAGGGCACCGCTTGTTGAGCGCAGCTCCGGGGTCCACTCGCTGCAGGAGTCATTCTCCTCGGCGTGAGTGCTCGCACGGATTACAGCGGGTGACTCTTAGGAGAGGTGAGTATAAGGATTTTTTTTATTTTATTCCTATTTTTACAGTTGGACACTGCTGGAGTAGACTACTACTCTCATCATTGACCCTGCTGCTGCTGATCGCAGCGCCAGCAGGGATCTATGATGAGGGCAGCGCTCAGCACCCAGTGCTTGGGAAGAGCACTAACTGTCATCAGTGTGCGGGACGTTTTGCGGCCTGTGCAACAGGTAAAAAACAGACATGTCAGCGTGTTTTGCCCATGGACACCACATGGTCTGTGGAAAGTGGAAACACACTGACATGTGCACATTCATTTGAATGGGTCTACGTGTACCAGTGTCTGTGGTACGTGAGGAAACTGTCACCGCACGTACTGACGTGTGAAAGAGCCCTTAGTATGTGTCTGTGTGCGCTTGTTTTCGTGTGTGTAAGCGTGCTTCTGTATGTCTGTGTGGTCTTCCGATGATTTATTATATTTGGGGAGAGAAATTTTAGGAGACAAAATGGGGAGATGTGTGAAGAAACGGTATGGTGAACTAGAGGAGGGGTGGGAATGAGTGCAGGAACAGAATGGGGAAGGGGGATGTATAAGGAAACAGTATGGAGAGTGGGGGAATAGTGTGAGGAGACAGTATGGAGAGAGAAAAGTGTGTTGTGACACAGCACAGAGACTAGGTAGTGAGGGGGAAGGTATAGAGATGCGGCAGTATAGGGGAAACAGTGTGAGGGCACAGAAAGGAGGTAACAGTATGCTGAGGAGGGGGAGTGTGATGAAGGGGCACAGTATAGAGACTGGGTAGTATAGGGGGGACACAGTGTGAGAGGACAGTGTGAAGAGGGGGCCCAGTATGGTAAGGAGAGGACAGTGTGGAGAGCAGGTACATAAGAGTGGTAGAGTGTATGTCATATTTTGTGCAGGGAGCATTGTAAGAGTTAGGTTTATTGAAGGGCTCAGTGTAGATATTTTTATTCAGGAGCATTATAATGACACTGCTATCTTAAAGGGCATCATGTGGGGATGTGCTGCAGAAGACCGGAGAAGATGGAAGTCTGCAGAGATGAGCTGTGGAACTCATCATGGAGTCTGGACAAGAGGAAGAACAGAAAGAGAACGACTCTAATCAGAGAAGCCGTCTCAGGTAAGATACCTGCATGTAAATGTTCATTTGTGATCCTGCCTGTGTCTCACCAGTACTGTGGTTCCTGTATGGTCCGCAGTCTGATGATGACTGATAACAACTCCCAGTATCTCTATTGTTAATTACATACTGGGAGTTGTAGGTTTATGCGATACAAAGATATATGGGTCTGACCTGACATTACAAGTGATGGTGGTTCAGATGATGTATTCGTGTACTGATGTGCTTGTGCGCGTCTGCGTGTTTGTGCGCGTCTGCGTATCTGGAATAATATGTATTTTTGTAAGATGCGTGTATGTAACTGTGCATTGTGGTGTGTAATAACATTCATATGCTTGAGGCACCTTTACTAAATCTGTTAGGACTCACTCACATGTGTTAGGGAATTCCATTTGTCTTTCCACATTTAGGAACAGACAAGTGAAATATGCTAACCCTGACATAACTGTCACCATAGGGATGTGCTTGTATAGAAGCGGGTTCAGGAGCTGAGCCTGCTCCATACTGGGCAGATATCGGCTGTGTTACATAGCTGGCGTCTGCCTGTGACAGCAGTGATCAGAGCTCGCCTAGATTGCTGCTGTTTTGAGTATTTAAGTGCCCTTGTCAATCACTGACAGCGGCATTTAGATAGCACAATGGCCGGTGCATGCAGTCACCTGTTCCCTTATGCCCTCTGTGACGCAGTTGCAGGTTGCTGATTGGTTGCCAGTAGTGCTGAGTGCGCGTGGTCGGATAAGAGACATTACAGTCACCGCAAGCTACAAAGTGCTGCAATAACGTCCGACACCTTAATTGTGACACTTCCATGGAGCCCAACCTCAGGCTGAGCGTTATTGAATGACTAACATGGCAGCAACACCTGGCAACTAGTGCTGAGTGAGTGTGGTTGGATAAGGTGTGATCCCAGCATGCTCAGGTGTTATCTGAGTATCTTGTAGTGCTCTGCTAATATGCTCGAGTCCCCGCGGTAGCATGTTTTGCGGCGGTAGACAGAAGCAACACATGCAGGGATTACCTAACAAACAGGCAATTCCTGCATGTGTTGCGTCTGTCTACTGCCGCAAAACATGCTACCCCGGGGACTCGAGCATATTAGCAGAGCACTACAAGATACTCAGATAACACCTGAACATGCTGGGATCACACCTTATCCGACCACACTCACTCAGCACTAGTTGCCTGGTGTTGCTTCCATGTTAGTCATTCAATAACGCTCAGCCTGAGGTTGGGCTCCATAGAAGATGTCACAATCAAGGTGCCGGGCGTTATTGCAGCACCCTCACTTTGTCGTTTGTGGTGACTGTAATGTCTCCCTCCTTGCACCGACCCAATAACAGGAAGCGAGTGGCGGCATTTTCTCCCCCTTGCGTTCTGATATGTGTGGGCACCGGGCAGGTTAGTAACGCTATTAACCTGCAGATTAAGCCTATATCTGCAGATTAATAGCGTTTTTTTCTGGTGACAGGCTCTCTTTACAATACCCTGCTGACTTGACTTGATCAACCAGTAGCTGCTGTAGAGGGTGAGGGGAGGAGCGCAGAACCACTGTGCAGAAAGGAGACCAGCCATTGGCAGCATTTCTCAAAGGTGCACAAAGAAAAGTTTAGCATTTTGTTGTGTCATATTAAACCTCAGGTAATGAATTTAAAGGGGTTGTCAACTACTAGGGAACCCCCTCTCAAAGGGTTTATCTAGAATTATATTAATTTTTTACTATGGGCATAAGAGCTGACAGGCAGGTGGTTACTAACTACCTGCCTATTCTACCCAGCGCAGATCTCTCCTAGCACAGAGTGGTCACAGACCATTCCTGACGATGATTCTGAGACTTCCGCTGACGTCACATTGTCGCAACAGCTTCTCTTACGCTCTGTAGCCAGGGTGTAACTGCTGATGTCATGCTGACAGCCAGCTCCTCGCTGCCTCATTGCGGGGAGCCGTCTCTCAATTAGCATGATGTTGACAGTCACATCCTGGCAACAGAGCAGCCCAAGTTACACCACTGACACCAAACATCTACCGCAAAAACTACATAATAGCTCTGCGTTATCAATACAGTTGTTGGGACTGCTTAAGGATCTTTGATGACACCACAGTCGTAACCATGATATCATCACAGGTCCTGTACTGTGCAGGAGTTTAGAAGAAGTGAAGAGGAAGAGACAGACTGGTAAGTATTGTGCATATATACAGTACAGACCAAAAGTTTGGACACACCTTCTCATTTAAAGATTTTTCTGTATTTTCATGACTAGGAAAATTGTACATTCACACTGAAGGCATCAAAACTATGAATTAACACATATGGAATTATATACTTAACAAAAAAGTGTGAAACAACTGAAAATATGTCTTATATTCTAGGTTCTTCAAAGCAGCCACCTTTTGCTTTGATGACTGCTTTGCACACTCTTGGCATTCTCTTGATGAGCTTCAAGAAGTAGTCACCGGAAATGGTCTTCCAACAATCTTGAAGGAGTTCCCAGAGATGCTTAGCACTTGTTGGCCCTTTTGCCTTCACTCTGCGGTCCAGCTCAGCCCAAACAATCTCGATTGGGTTCAGGTCTAGTGACTGTGGAGGCTAGGTTATCTGGCGTAGCACCCCATCACTCTCCATCTTGGTCAAATAGCCCTTACACACCCTGGAGGTGTGTTTGGGGTCATTGTCCTGTTGAAAAATTAGTGATGGTCCAACAAAACGCAAACCGGATGAAATAGCATGCCGCTGCAAGATGCTGTGGTAGCCATACTGGTTCAGTATGCCTTCAATTTTGAATAAATCCCCAACAGTGTCATCAGCAAAGCACCCCCACACCATCACACCTCCTACTCCATGCTTCACGGTGGAAACCAGGCATGTAGAGTCCATCCGTTCACCTTTTCTGCGTCGCACAAAGACACGGTGGTTGGAACCAAAGATCTTAAATTTGGACTCATCAGAGCAAAGCACAGATTTCCATTGGTCTAATGTCCATTCCTTCTGTTCTTTAGCCCAAACAAGTCTATTCTGCTTGTTGCCTGTCCTTAGCAGTGGTTTCCTAGCAGCTATTTTACCATGAAGGCCTGCTGCACAAAGTCTCCTCTTAATAGTTGTTGAAACGATGTGTCTGCTGCTAGAACTGTGTGTGGCATTGACCTGGTCTCTAATCTGAGCTGCTGTTAACCTGCGATTTCTGAGGCTGGTGACTCGGATAAACTTATCCTTAGAAGCAGAGGTGACTCTTGGTCTTCCTTTCCTGGGGCGGTCCTCATGTGAGCCAGTTTCTTTGTAGCACTTGATGGTTTTTGCAACTGCACTTGGGGACACTTTCAAAGTTTTCCCAATTTTTCGCACTGACTGACCTTCATTTCTTAAAGTAATGATGGCAACTCGTTTTTCTTTACTTAGCTGCTTTTTTCTTGCCATAATACAAATTCTAACAATCTATTCTGTAGGATTATCAGCTGTGTATCCACCAGACTTCTGCACAACACAACTGATGGTCCCAACCACAATCATAAGGCAAGAAATCCCACTTATTAAACCTGACAGGTAACACCTGTGAAGTGAAAACCATTGTTGGAACACCATTTCCAGTGACAACCTCTTGAAGCTCATCAAGAGAATGCCAAGAGTGTGCAAAGCAGTCATCAAAGCAAAAGGTGGCTACTTTGAAGAACCTGGAATATAAGACATATTTTCAGTTGTTTCACACTTTTTGTTAAGTATATAATTCCACATGTGTTAATTCATAGTTTTGATCCCTTCAGTGTGAATGGACAATTTTCATAAATACAGAAAAATCTTTAAATGAGAAGGTGTTTCCAAACTTTTGGTCTGTATTGTATATATATGTGCTTAATAAATATATATATATATATATATATATATAAACACAAGTCTATATCTATGTGCTCATATATACAGTGGGGAAAATAAGTATTTGATACATTGCTGATTTTGCAAGTTTTCCCACCTACAAAGAATGAAGAGGTCTGTAATTTTTATCGTGGGTACACTTCAACTGTGAGAGACAGAATATAAAAAGTAATCTAGAAAATCAGACTGTATGATTTTTACATTTTTACATAATTAATTTGTATATTATTGCTTGAAATAAGTATTTGATATAATAGAAAAACTGAACTATGTGTATGTAGCATCCACAGTTATAAATCCCGGCAGCACAGACAAAAGTTAATAAGTGTAAAGATTGGCAATTGCCCAATGAATGAGCAAAATGCTGCTCATTCATCGGGTGATTGGATTGTTTATGGCAGAACAAAAATCATTATTCTCAGCAGCACATCACTAGTAATTGTTCATCATTGTTCATCATGTGCTCATCATTGTTAGTCAGCCTGTCTAAAGACGCCAATATCAAGCACAGAACGACTTGACAATCGCACTCGTTTAACGGCCTGAACTCTGTGCATGTAAATGCAACTGAAATGTTTCTGTGTGATGGTACAATATATGAGCGTTTGGTGCCCCGCTTTAAACTTTTGCCCAGTGCCCCACTTTGGCTTAAACCGGCCGTGGATGTGGGGGGAACAGGATTGGAAGATATGTCGCCAGCAGTGAGGAGAAGCAGAGAGAGGTAGAGCAGGTGGGAGAAGGAGAGTGACTGTTTTTTCATGTTTTAGTAGGATAGATCTGAGGTTGAAGAGCAGTATGGCAGATGAGGACAGGTGGGGAGATAAGAGGGAAGGAGAGATAATTATTTGGTTAGAGGGTGCTGAGGTTTGGGGATAGCGAAGGAGACTGAGGATTAGTGGAGCCAAAACTGTGAGCATATGTAAGCATGTTGAAGGAGTAGGAGTAAGTTAAAAGAAAATCTAGGTACATGTAATAAGCAGTGCTTACTGTTCCCTTCTGGTTTATTCCTGGTATACAGTGGGTACGGAAAGTATTCAGACCCCTTTAAATTGTTCACTCTTTGTGTCATTGCAGCCATTTGGTAAATTCTAAATAGTTCATATTTTACTCATTAGAGTACACTCTGCACCCCATCTTGTCTGAAAAAAAACTGAAATATAAAAATTTTTGCAAATTTATTAAAAAGAAAAATTTAAATATCACATGGTCATAAGTATTCAGACCCTTTGCTCAGACACTCATATTTAAGTCACATGCTGTCCATTTCCTTGTAATCCTCCTTGAGATGGTTCTACTCCTTCATTGGAGTCCAGCTGTGTTTAATTAACTGATAAGACTTGATTTGTAAAGGCACACACCTGTCTATATAAGACCTAACAGCTCACAGTGCTTGTCAGACCAAATGAGAATCAAAGGAACTGCCCAAGGAGCTCAGAGACAAAATTGTGGCAAGGCACAGATCTGGCCAAGGTTACAAAAGAATTTCTGTATTACTCAATGTTCCTAAGGGCACAGTGGCCTCCATAATCCTTAAATGGAAGAAGTTTGGGACCACCAGAAGTCTTCCTAGACCTGGTCATCCAGCCAAACTGAGCAATCGTGGGAGAAGAGACTTGGTGAGAGAGGTAAAGAAGAACCCCAAGATCACTGTGGCTGAGCTCCAGAGAGGCAGTAGGGAGATGGGAGAAAGTTCCACAAAGTCAACTATCACTGCAGCCCTCCACCAGTCAAGGACTCCCAGACTATGAGAAATAAGATTCTCTGGTTGGATGAGATGAAGATAGAACTTTTTGGTGATAATTCTAAGCAGTATTTGTGGAGAAAACCAGGCACTGCTCATTACCTGCCCAATACAATCCCAACAGTGAAACATGGTGGTGGCAGCATTGCTATGGGGGTGTTTTTCAGCTGCAGGGACAGGATGACTGGTTGCAATTGAAGGAAACATGAATGTGGCCAAGTACAGAGATATCCTGGATGAAAACCTCTTCCAGAGTGCTCTTGACCTCAGACTTGGCCAAAGGTTCACCTTCCAACAAGACAATGACCCTGAGCACACAGCTAAAATAACAAAGGAGGGGTTTGAGAACCACTCTGTGACCATTCTTGACTAGTCCAGTCAGAGCCCTAACCTAAACCCAATTGAGCGTCTCTGGAGAGACCTGAAAATGGCTGTCCACCAACGTTCACCATCCAACCTGACGGAACTTGAGAGGATCTGCAAGGAAGAATGGCAGAGGATCCCCAAATCCAGGAGTGAAAAACTTGTTGCATCATTCCCAAGAAGACTCATGGCTGTACTAGCTCAAAAGGGTGCTTCTACTCAATACTGAGCAAAGGTTCTGAATACTTATGACCATGTGATATTTCAGTTTTTCTTTTTTAATAAACTTGCAAAAATGTCTACATTTCTGTTTTTTTTCAGTCAAGATGGTGTGCAGAGTGTACTTTAATGAGTAAAATATGAACTATTTAGAATTTACCAAATGGCTGCAATGAAACAAAGAGTGAAAAATTTAAAGGGGTCTGAATACTTTCCGTACCCACTGTATTACTGCAGCACACTTATAGAGCCACACAGAATTCGTCACCAGACCTGTATCTACACATGTAAACCTACATAAGAGATATCACTAAAGAGAAGTGTGTTGTACCCCTAAGAAGATATCAAAACCAAAAAGAAGGGAATCCTAGTCAAATACCGCTCAATATATATAATGTTAATAAATATGGAGGAGACAGAGACCCAAACGAAAACAAAGGTTTGGTAAATATATAAACCATTTTATTGTACATCAATTATAGATGTAATATCAATACTACAACAATACAAGGTAAGGGGGAGAAGTACAATTAAAAAACAGGGAGGATGGAAACAATCCCTGAATAAAAGGAAAGAACCAGATAATGAGGAGCTCCTGTGAGATGAAAAATGCTCTAGAGTTCTAGGGGCAAACACACTTAGGGCGGGCTAGTAATTACAGCAAACTGCGAGACTAAGAAATATGATGAATAGTCTATAAAAAACAGGAAAAAATATGAATATACCTGCAAAAGAAGTATACTAACAAGTAGAATATGCAAGCATATAATCCGGTATAATTAAATAAATTAAATACTAAAACCTCACAGCTAACTGACAATTTTATAAGGTATAAATATCAGAGAGTTTAGCTGATCAATTGTGAGTGGCCGTAGTTTTAATAAGAACCCGGAAAAAAGGCTCGATGTTTATAATACGTTTTAACAGTACGCAAAATATAGGTGAAGCAACCCTGATGTTCTACAGCACTAGTGTCTTATAAGTGCCGTGCATTGCAGTCAGTTAAATAAATACATAGTAGAGAGCAGGAAGGCAAAACTTTAAACTTTGCCTGTATAATACCCCTGCAATATCTATATAATAATCAGAAGTTGGTCAAAAGACGAGATGGCCGCAGTAGATGCTAATCCCCAATATGGGGTGCAGGTGAAAATAATGAAGCCAATTAACCCTGGAAGATATAATCATAACAAGAGCATAAAGACATAAACATATGATGGTATCAGGAGAGCCCGAAGATAATCAGTCATAAAGTATGTGCACCAGTACCATGTCTCACGAGAAGCACAGGAGCCTCCAGATGGTGTGTGTGAGCCTCGACATGCATTTCACCAACTGCGGCCTCGTCAGGCTCTTCTGACACCGTCATATGTTTATGTCCTTATGCTTTTGTTATGATTATATCTAGCAGTGTTGCTAGATATAATGCTATGATTTAACAAAAAAAAAAAACCTGGCCTCCTCCACCCCTTAACCCCTTAAGCCCCGCGGGTGGTTTGCACGTTAATGACCGGGCCAATTTTTACAATTCTGACCACTGTCACTTTATGAGGTAATTACTCTGGAACGCTTCAACGGATCCCCCTGATTCTGAGACTGTTTTTTCGTGACTTATTGTACTTCATGATTGTGGAAAAATTTCTTCGATATCACTTGCGTTTATTTGTGAAAAAAATGGAAATTTGGCGAAAATTTTGAAAATTTTGCGATTTTCAAAATTTGAATTTTTAAGCCCTGAAATCAGAGCGATATGTCACACAAAAGAGTTAATAAATAACATTTCCCACATGTCTACTTTACATCAGCACAATTTTGGAACCAAAATTTTTTTTTGTTAGGGAGCTATAAGGGTTAAAATTTGACCAGCGATTTCTCATTTTTCCAACAAAATTTATAAAACCATTTTTTTAGGGACCACATCACATTTGAAGTCACTTTGAGAGGTCTTTATGACAGAAAATACCCAAAAGTGACACCATTCTAAAAACTGCACCCCTCAAGGTGCTCAAAACCACATTCAAGAACTTTATTAACCCTTTAGGTGCTTCACAGGAATTTTTTGAATGTGGAAGAAAAAAATGAACATTTAACTTTTTTCACAAAAATGTTACTTTAGACCCAATTTTTTTTATTTTCACAGGGGTAACAAGAAAAAATGGACCGCAAAATTTGTTGTGCAATTTCCCCTGGGCACGCAGATACCCAATATTTGGGGAAGAAACACTGTTTGGGCGCACGGCAGGGCTCGGAAGGGAAGGAGCGCCATTTGACTTTTTGATTGTAAAATTTGCTTGAATAATTAGCGGACACCATGTTCTGTTTGGAGAGCCACTGTGTGCCCAAACTTTGGAGCTCCCCCACAAGTGACCCCATTTTGGAAACTAGACCCCCCAAGGCACCTTTCTAGATGCATAGTGAGCACTTGGAACCCCCAGGTGCTTCACAAATTGATTCTTAAAAATGAAAAAGTTAAAAAA